>NW_028173492.1:44892-85926 GCF_963971535.1 Notolepis coatsorum
TGTACTTCAGGTGAATTGAAGGGACCAAAATAAAACAGCCTATGGAAGAAGAACGCATTCACCTAACATACCAATATGGGCAAAATTAGGTTGGTAAGTGATTCATGTCAATACTGGCAAATCGCCCAGCCCTATTATATTATATAAATGTATTACTTGTAGGGGTGTAAAGGTACACGTATCCGTACCGAACCGAACAAGTTTCAGTGTGTACCGTACCGTACCGAACAGCTGTGTGTAGTGTACCGAACGAATACAACGGTATGTTAACCACTAACGACCGCCCACCGGGGGCTGTTTTTTTCACAATCTAATATAATTATTATTAAAAGATTATTAAAAGTCGATTATTAATTTTAATATAGAATATTCGTTGACAGCCCTACAAGTACAATTCGTTACTGCACACTACATCACCCCTGAGTGGAACATGAGTGGAACATAGTTTGGTGTTGTTTCAGCTGTGTTGTTGTGTTTTGTCTTCTTTGTGTTAGCAAGCACCATTCCAAATTATTTGTACATGGAAATGTATTTGACGGATAAAATATTCTGATTCTGAAGATTATCCTTTAGATCTAAGGCAACATGGCAAAAAGTCATAGAAAATGTATCACTGACTAATAATCATGTCTTTCTTGCTTGACTAAATCCCATGGAATGGAATTGAAGACGAATCAAGTATGAAGGACAACCATAGTATATATACATGCATCAACAATTGTTCATATTCCAGTAGTCCTTATAAGTCTAAGACATCATTTCATGATTATGTTAGTTCTCAATTTGAGGGTTGGCGTATTATTTGTAACAGACCCTATGTCTATATACTGAATTTCTTTCATCTGCCTACTGTGTCAGGCATCAACCCATCAAGACACAAACGCCTAACATGATAGCTGTAAACCGGTTCTGAAGGATGAACGGCTGAAAAACAACCATGACAACAGATGACTATGAATTGAAAGTCATTCCGGTACAGAAATGATATCTTCTCTGTGTCGTGCGCTTTCTTTGGAGGACGGCAACAGGTTTTCCTGACAGTGTGTGCCGGCTACAGTCCCTGACAGGAAAAAGGCACATTGGGGCCTTGAGTCAATAGGCTTTCCTGTAAGCGTGTTGCTAGCAAGTCATCTCAGGTATCCAGTATTAGGAAAAGGCAGTTATTGATAGCTGTTGCCAAATGGATGACACTGGATAGAGCTGTTTTCTCTTCTTCTTCTTTTCTTTCCGTCTACTGGGGATATGAAAACATACTGAAATAACTTCTTTAGAGGGAAAAGACAGATGCGGCAAAGCTGAGGGAAAAAAAGACAGCGGTTCTTTAATTTTATTTTTTTTTATCTACGTTTTCTCCCTTTTTCTATTTTTCTCCCATCCCAATTTCGTATCTCTAATTCTACCCTCTCCTGTCTCGAACGCTGTTAGGCCATGCCTCCCACAAGCCGGCTGCAATGTGGATGAAGCCTTGCATCACGTGTCCCCTCCGGTACTCGAGGAAGCAGCCGTCGCATCTTTTCACCTGCACAGCGCAATCTCTCAGCGTCGTGGGTCTGCGTGGGAGGACCGCCGCCCCCGTCGCTTCCTGATTCTGCTGCGCAGGCGCACCAACCGACCTGTAGGAGTCGCTGTCCACAACCCCAGATCCCCACCCATCAGATTCCCACCCCCAAACACTGCCAATTGTATTAGTTTGAACAACCAGCCAAGCTGATAGCAATGCGGAGAGCTGGGCTCGAACCCAGCGTCTCCTGCATTGGTGGTGAGCGCCTTGCCCACTGCACCACCTAGCCGCCCTTCTTTAAACTTTTTCAACCTAAGACCTACATTTAAGATATATACGAAACAGTCACCACATAACAAGATAAGATATCACTCCCTCAGATACCGACCAAGCCAAAAAAGACCCACACCAAATTGACTCATCTGAATATCACATAGCTCATGTACTCTGCATGGCCAGCCTATATAAAGAACCACATTTGTCACTTTTTCTCAATGGCTCATCATGAGGAGATGAATTCTGATGATTCTTCCTCCAGGTTGAGGGCCAAGGAGTTAAACCCAGAGAAGGCACTTGCCACTGTGCCCCCCCCCTCCCCCTCCCTGCCCGCCCCCACCGCCCCCTTTCAACCGGCCTACGGGACCTCGACAGTAAGAGCCTCATTTAGGCTTCAGAGAAAGAAAGGCAGAAATCCCTTTTCTCAGGAAGATTAGTGGCTGTCCCTTTGGAGTGGGCCTGTAGACGGGGGGGGGGGGGGCATTTTTCTTCGGGACATTTCTCTCTGCCATGTGGGGGAATCTAACCCCCTTACGAGCACCTTACAGAGAGAGGCCCGATGGCCAGCTCTGAGACCTGAAGGAGACTCTCCCTCCCTCTTCTTCTCTCTCTTTGGCCCCCCCCCCGTCCCTCCCAGCCGTTACTCACCCGCCCTCCGTACACCACAGAGACACTGGCCGTGATTAACTCACTGCATCTTATCGCGAACCCACTCGCCACTCCTGACTATATAGACTAATTACACTAGACCGCCCCCTGCTCCATCCGTCTAGGCCACTGTGGACCGCAGGACTGGGCAATATTCGTGATCGGCGATCCATTTTCTTGGGACATGAACAATGAACGAAGGGGGGGGGGGGGGGGGGGGGGGGGGGTTTGTGGCTGTTTCTGTGATTTGCATATTCTCATCCGTTTTCAGCCAATCAGGTTTGAGTAAAAAGCAAGAAAAAAGTTAAACTCAAGTGTTGAGGCGGGAGGTACGTAGTTATGCATCTTGTGTCCGGCCTCCTCAGATACATCAAGGCTCGGATAATTATCTGTGTGACAATGTTGTTCTTTTACGCGGAGGAACATCAGTCTCCGTCCGACGCCCTGCAAGCTACGGCCCGGCCGACTCCCTGAAAGATGTATGTGACGAGTCAGTCCAGTTGGAGATAATCAGACTGTTGTTACCGAGCCCCTCCGCTCCAGTGGCCTAGTACGGTCAGCGGCGAAATGAGCGATGACGGAAAGATTTTCTTTGGCAAACTTAACTCTGGGATGTCACAAAGTGGGGTCTGTAAAATAACTGGCTGCATTAAAAAGCCAGTGTGGACTTAAAACCGTGATCCCAGATTTATTTGACCATGTAAACTTTAGGTATATTCACATACTGTTCCCCAGAGGAGTTTGACTCATAGATAGAAAAACAAGCTTTTTTTCTTTCTTATAACTTTCTCAGCTTGTCGTGACTCAGAACAGAGGTCTGTTTCACTCCAATACATACAGCCGCTTTTAAAGCCTCCAAGATCACGTAGCGTTCGATGACACTGACACTGTATCAAACCCTTGACCCTATCTCAAACCCTGCCCTCTTTTCTTGACCCTCCAATCACAACGGTTGCTTCCATCAGGAAAAGGGGGTGGGTTTGAGATAGGTCAAGGGAAAGACAAGCCCCCTGGAGGGCTGGGGGATAATAAATCAAAACAATAAATCAAATCGATGTACAGTGAAACTGCACAACCCCCAAGCTGTGTCACATGCTGCCAAGTCATTTGTATCAAAAGTTCAGACAATACTGAAAATATCTTCAGTCTGATAAATCACTAATATAAACAAAGCCATTGATCCATTGATTCCGCAACCACGGAATGGGCCTTTAAGAGTGTGGGGATTAGTCGCGGCGTCTGAGTGCACTAAACACTGATCCTTTAAAGTGTGAAGTGGTGGGGATCCATCACAGGTTTTCTTCTTTGAAAACCAGCGGGATGTTTTACAGTCCTGGAAGCGGGTACCTGATCTGAGCACATGTTACTCCAACAAGGTAATGTACAAGCTCAGAGACAGACTCGTAAATCCCCCGGCCTGGGAGTCGGGTTACCCTCGGGCCCAAGCCTGTGGAAGCTTGTCCTGGCTGCCAGACAGATGCCGGCTGTCACAAAAGATGCGGGTGCCCATTTAAAACCATTAACAAGGGCCCCCGGTGAAAGCAGCCTGATGCACGTTGCCCCTGTCGGATGGAAAACCGTGTATCTCCAGAGAGTCTGGCTTTTCAGGAAACGCGTACGGGGGGAAGAAAAACACAGCTTCATTTTCTGTGCATTAAGGGTTGAGAGTGGGTAGTGTGGAAATTGCAGTATATATGGCAGAGAGAAAGACTTGAAAAGTAGGAGGTTTCAGTATGGCAGAGAGAAAGACTTGAAAAGTAGGAGGTTTCAGTATGGCAGAGAGAAAGACTTGAAAAGTAGGAGGTTTTTCAAACAGCAGTGATACCACAGACCCTGTAATGTCGGGCTCTGCTAACATCCTCAGCCCACGCTCCAACCCCATTACCAGTCCATAACACTGAGCTTCAGAGGCTTCAGACGGACCATTCCATTAGAGTTTAAGACCGACAAACTCAAGTTCAGCAGGGCAAGGCGTGTCTCCATGAAACACAAGCAAAGCAGGTCTTATTAGCCAAGTTATGGGATTGCGTACGTGGCCACCTGACACGGCGGAGAGGAGGCAGACGACCTCAAAGACATTTCTATTTTGGCTGTGTTAACGTCGTACTGGGCTGATTTTTGTGTTCTTGTTTTGTCCACATTAAGTGCAGAAAAGTGTAACAGGGTCTCTCCGTGTAGGTTTGAAGAACTTTCTCGCTACACGTTCCGTGTAGATCTGAAAACAAGCCAAGCGAACGAAGGGCATTGAAGTTTGAACCATCCTATGAAACTGTGCAGACCATGTTTCGTGGGGGTTATTGATTTATTCACATATGCTGCCCCATATTCTCGTTTCAACATGCATACTAATTGGAGAGAGCCAGTAAAAATAAAAAGGCATAAACTAGTACAAAAAAAAACAAAAGGGTATTATAACGATCTAATGATGAGGGGAATGAGTACGAACGCCCTACTTTCACCCAGTTTCCCATCGAATAAAGTTATGGGTATTGGTCGTACAATGGCAGGCCACCAAGTCCTTCATTAAAGAGTAAAAGAACTTGAACCATCCGTTCCAGCAGCGGCCCCCTCAGAAGACGCCCGTGTCGATCCGCCCTGAAGGACCGGCGCAATGTCCATCGGGCTCTCTCTCTCCGCCGGCGTGCGTTAGTAATTCATGGCGCTGGCGGACCCCCGAGGCCAGAACAAGGTCCTCTAACCTCGTTATGGGGAGTTTTCATCACACATCCACTAATGAAAACATGAGCTTCTCATCTATTAATCACGAGCCTTCTATACATCTCTCTCACACACCCTCTCCTGGTTCCCTCACAGAGCCGGACACCAAAAAAAATAAAAAAAATAAAACTGTTTAATCATAATGACTCTGGATCCATCAATATGAGTTATGAAAATTTAACCCAATATTGTGTATGCCACGTGGCCTACACTGGTCATAATAATCCTATATAACCAACTGAATAATTCAAGCGATGGCGAGTGCAATGTTTTCTTCTTTTGCTGTTTGAAAAAAAAATTACTTATTTGTGGAGGTGCCAGCGAGGGCAACAGTGAAACGTCCTAGTTCTTGTCACTCCCGCATCCGTAAACAATTAATGCTCGCGGTTCCACTTGTGGCAGGCCACCAAGCCCATCATTAGACCCCGAGAATACAGCCACGATGCGGCACGACATCTCGTTAGCATTTCAAAAGGTGCTTCCCCCTCCCCCCGCCTCTACCCCGCCTCTGATACGCTGTGGCGTTCGCTGTTACACCAGCCCGCTTTTTAGTAATTCATGACGTTTACACTCGGGAGGTGAGAAAAGGTCTTTCGACCTCATTATGGAGTTTTTTCATCATCCATTCTCTTGACATCTCCGAAACAGCACCCCCCCCCCCCCCCCCCCCCCTCCCCCCCTCCTCCTCTCTATCTCTTGGTTGAACTCTGTTCATGTTGTGCCACCCGGCTGCTAGCCACAATGCTAACACGTACCATACTGTGCCATACTAACACGGTGCAACAGGGAAACATTGGGTATTATTAAAGCCATATCTCGCTCGTCTAGAAATGCAGTGCTGTCAATTTGTGACCCCCGAATTACAAACGTTAAGACATACTACAGTGTTACTGTGGTTCATTTAAATTTTGGGGGAGAGGGAGGGAGGGAGGGCTGGTAGGAAAACACTAGTACCTCTGGTCAGAGTGGTGGGAGAGGGCTTCTTGGGAAGGTCGGAGAAGCCGTGTCCGTCGAGACCAGACCCCTTACACTCCTTCTTCTCCGTCGCTGTGGAAGCTGAGGTCTCCATGCTGCTCTCCGGAACTCTGGCCCAACTTGGAGAGGAGGGACGGAGAAGAACACAGCTTCAATTAGGGACTATGGGGGCTATATGAGTGTCTATCTAGTTGTTGAGCAAGTTTGTGTGGAGTTCTCTCACACACACACACAGTTGTGTTTACATTAATGCACACACGTGCATGTGCGCACACACACACACACACACACACACACACACAGACATACACATAAATACACACATGTACAGCCGCACACACACACACACACACACACACACACACACACACACACACATACAAAAACACGCATGTACACGACAGGGTTCTTATTAGTGTGCTTATTAGTGGGCAGTCCCTATGGTAGTGGAAACCTTGATTGACCAGCATTACAAATAGCCTAATTTACATGCTGGGTTTGGCTATCTTTTCTCACTCACTCACTCACTCACTCACTCACTCACTCACTCACTCACTCACTCACTCACGCACGCACGCACTCACGCATGGACGCACTCACTCACTCACTCACTCACTCACTCACTCACTCACTCACTCACTCACTCACTCACTCACTCACTCACACACACACACACACATGCACACACACACAGTCGGACACAAACACAAACACACATAAACACACACCTATACAGCTGCGTGTGCACACGCGTGCACACACACAAACACACATAAACCACACATATACAGCTGCACGTGTGAACACACACACACACACACACACACACACACACACAGTACACTTGCATGTACACACACACACACATGATAGATTTGATCAGAGGTTAGTATTACAAAAGTTGAAACACATTTTCCCATGTTTTATATTACCCACAAAACCACTCAAATTCCCCGACATGAAGCAGCCTCGCCTGAGGTAACGCCGTTGCCAAGCACTGTGGCCCAGCGATACAACAAGAGTCTGGCACATGACCTCATCTTGCACGTCTGTGCTCAGACTGCTCCCATTCACATTCAAGCTACATGGAGAGAATCAACCTCACAGTGCAAAAAAAAAAAAAGTAAGTAAGTAAGTAAATTACATTTGTGTGTGAAGTGATTGAAATAAGTTGCGTTTTTTTTTTTTTTTGAAACGTTCCCGATGCCATAATGTGTCGTTGACATGTCAACAATTGAAAAGAGCAAGAAGGGGGAGCGCACTGCGGCGCATTACAATGTGTGTATATTTACACTGTCACTTATATCCACATGTAAACACATATTTATTCTGTCAGTGTGACTAATGTGAGGTCAGGCTCTCTACACACATCCAGAGGCTTCCCAGGTCGGTGTCACAGGGCAGTTTCTATTCTAGTTGTGAACGGGGCCCTCGGCGCTGTGGTTTGGACTGTGTCAATACCTCCTCATGTCTGCGTGAATGGGCTTGGGACCACTTGGCAGCATGCCACTTGTTTGACTTCGTGGGACCTGCGAGATCATCTTCTGTGCAGAGAGGGCAAACAAGCGGCGGTCTCAGACCCGGGTGAGGGAAACCCCCTCCTCCCGCCACAGCCACAGCCCCTCTCACCAGCTTGTGGTCGTGTATAGCTTTCCCCAAGCGATTGGGTGGGAAAACGAGGTTGAAAATATTTCAAGAAATGACACTAGGGCTGATCCCTATTAGTCGATTAGTCGATTCGTTTTTTTTATTATCATTCTTTCCAAAAGAAAAGAGGCCTAGAAGCGTGGCTAACGCTAATGGCACGCATACCAGAGGCTAACTGCCTACAAAAACAGGCACAGAGGCACTGAAAGAGGATTTCACCCATCTAATGAACACACTAGACTAGACAAATATCAAGATGTATCCATCAGTGGACCAATTGCATGCTTTTGCAGAGGACAAGAAGCCTTTAGTCGACTCCTTCAGACATTAAGCACCCCCCACAGCCCAAATGGAACAATACAAAATTAAAAAATTAAATAAATTATATATATTTTTTTTTTAGTCAACCAATAGTCGACTAACGGCAAATTTTGGCCAATCATAGTCGACCATCCAAATCCTTAGTCAGGGCCAGCCCTAAATGACACTATGGCAAATTGGATGTGATCGTTGTGTCAATAGGTGACTTGGAGCTACAATAAGGAATTGATTTGTATATTATTTGTATATTTAATAACATAAATGTTCTTGAAGAATTTGATTATTCAGTTCAGTTCAGTTCAGAGTTTTTATTTGCCACATGGAATAATACAATCATAGTTTCTTCATTAAAAAATCATAAATAGCCATTCCATGGACAAAAGGAGCAGGAAGAAGAATAAATCTTATAATTACCTGCCCCTTATTCCTAAACTAACATGTATTTTCTTAATGGTCGGCGTATAACCTTATTTACACAAATAATCATTTATACTAGAGATGTTCCGATACCATTTTTTACTTTCCGATCCGATTCCGATACCTAAGCTTTGGGTATCGGCCGATACCGATACTTATCCGATACCAGTGCATACATATATAAAAAAAAAAAAAAAACGATTTTATATAAATTATATATATATTTTTTTTAACAAATACTGTTTTATATATACTGTTTTTTAGTAATAACTAGAAAGTAATGGTATTTATTCAACAACAGGTGATTGTATAGATTTGTATTAGTATCATTAATCAATGAGTATGGGGCTTCAGCACTGCAGATATACCCTACTCCAATGATCCACACGGACATTATACGTTGCTGCACTCGCTACCCACTGGCTCTGCAGATATACCCTACTCAGTCTGTCTACAAGGCTCCGTTTCAGTAGCAGTCGGATCTGTTGTGATTTTTGCACAATAAATATTCAACATTCTCTTTTGAGACTCCGCCTCAGACTCTTATCATTTGGCACTAAAAGCTAAACATTGTCACCGGTATGGCTGTCCGCAACATGTCATTAATTGTGTACGCGAGGTGGTCTCAATGACGACGTCAACGTGAGCTAAGTTAGCATAGCATGAGCTGCCGGTATATGAAAAGACTGTAACGTTACTGGTGACATTGTGATTTAACGAATACTCCTTTGCCAACTTGCTGTACTTTGCTTGCAGGTCTGCAGCCATTATTGCTGGAGTATGAATAGCCCCAACTTTAGCCAAGGTAATGTTAAAGCTAGCTTTCGGTTAGCTGTTCAATGCTAATAACACCAGCTACCAAGCGAACCCATGAGCTCCCCGTCAACACCGCTCTGTCGGGACGATGACATTTAAGAAAGTATCTGCTGTTAAAATGACAAATGGCATTGACACTTTAATCGATTAAGCACACGTTTGTTTTATAATGCTTACTCAACGGTATCATATGGTATCGGAGCGCAGCATTAGAGGGTACTCGCCGATACCGATACCAGCATTTTAGGCAGTATCGGCGGCTTTTCCGATACTGGTATCGGTATCGGAACAACTCTAATTTATACCATTATAAAAGAAACACAATCCACAGTTAAACAAGAAAAATTTAAATAATAATAATAATGATAAAGAATAAAAAAGAAAAGAAAGAGAAGAGAAAAAAAAAAGATCTCACTATTCAGATCACATTTTGATTTTCATACTGACTAAATATTTTTTTTTTATAAAAAATTTTGAATTGATAAACACTGTTACATCCCTTAAGCTCGCTATGGAGAGAATTCCATAACTTTACACCAATAACTGAAGGACACATCTGTTTAAGTGTGGTACGTGCAAACTGATGTTTAAAATTGTATTTTCTCCTACTAAACTCACTTTCTAAATGAAAAAGATTTTGTAGTTTTTCTGGCAGTGTATTATTTCTTGCCCTAAACATAATTAACATTGTTTGAAACTTAACCATGTCTTCAAGTTTAATTATTCTAGATTTAATAAATAATATATTTGTGTGTTCTCGATAACTCACTTTATGTGTGATTCGTACAGCCCTCTTCTGTAGTATATATAATGGTTTTATATTTGTCCCATAAGTATTCCCCCATACTTCAACACAATAACTGATATAAGGTGAGATGAGTGAGCAGTAGAGTGTTCTCATTGCCTCATACTCTAACACATCCTTTACTTTATTCATAACAAAAATACTCTTGGACATCTTTTTTTTAACGTGTGCTATGTGCGATTTCCATGTTAATTTATCATTTATAATCACACCAAGAAAACGAAATTCATTAACTCTCTCTATATCAGCTCCATCTATGGTCAGTACTATATTTTCATTAGTCGATTGCCAAAAATCATAAATTTAGTTTTTTTCAGATTCAGTGATAGCTTATTTACATCAAACCATTTCTTTAGCTTTGTCATTTCATACACAATATATTCAGCTAGTTCCTTTAAATTATTTCCAGAACAAAAAAAATTTGTATCATCAGCAAACAAGACAAACTGTAATATTTTTGAAACATCACAAATATCATTAATATATAAAAGAAAGAGTTTGGGCCCCAAAACCGAACCTTGCGGTACCCCACATTCAATCTTCATGAGCTCAGATTTGACATCTGCCAACTGCACATATTGTTGCCTATTGTGGAGATAACTACTCAACCATTCAAGAACCATTCCTCTCACACCATATGAACGTAATTTGGAAATTAGAATATTATGATCTAAGGTATCAAATGCCTTTTTTAAATCAATAAACACCCCTATTGTTAATTTCCTTTTATCTGTTGCTGTTGTTATTTCTTCAATAATATTCATTAAGGCAGTCGCTGTTGATCTGTTTTGCCTAAAGCCATATTGGCTTTCGCTCAGCAGTTTATTCTTTTCCACAAAACCATCTAACTTATGCGAAAACAGTTTTTCAAGCACTTTCGAGAACTGTGAGAGCAATGACACTGGTCTATAGTTAGTGAAGCTGTGCTTATCTCCTACTTTGTAAAGTGGGATCACTTTGGCTACCTTCATCCTGTCTGGAAAAATACCTGTCTGAAAAGAAAGATTACAAATATAACAGAGAGGTTTGATTATACAATCAATTGTCTTCTTCACTATAATCATATCTATCCCATCACTGTCAATGGATGTCTTATTCTTTGACTTTAATACAATGGACATGATTTCTGCTTCACTGACATTTCCTAAAAACATAGACTGCAGTACTTTACTATCTCCTCTCCATCCTTCCTGTAATGGTTCATCGTGTTTTTGAATGGCATCTGCCAAATTTGGCCCCACATTCACAAAAAAAGAGTTGAATTCATTAACCACCTCATTCATGTTTTTTATAGTCTTACTATTACTAATGAAATGGCTAGGCATTTTTATGGACGCTGATTTATTTCCCATTACCTTATCTAGAATGTCCCATGTGCCCTTTATATTATTTTTATTTTCGCCTAACAATCTATTGTAATAATCTTTCTTGGCCCGTCTCATAATGAATACTAACTTATTCTTATACACTTTGTATTTAGTTTCAGCAGCCTTTTTTCTACATTTGATAAAATCTCTATACAGTTTGTTTTTCTTTTTACATGCATTCTCTAACCCCTTTGTTATCCATGGTTTTCTATAGTCATTTTATTATTAGTAGTTGAACATTTTCCGAAACGGTCAACTCTCATGGTCTGTTTTTACTCCTTTTTGAACATCGCTCAAAGTTTAGATTCTCATAAGTCGTGTTAAACTCATGATTAGCTGTCAGACACTGTAGATCAGAAGCTTACACGATACATTTCAGAGTAAAGGGAAAACTTCAATCCATATAACCCAAAGCACATAAGCAACGCTCATGGGATAATGTCATGATGTAAACAGCAGACAAAGACTTGCAGTTGGGTAGCTTTCTACGGATTTGGTATCTATCTTCTTGTCTAACTCTGGAGATGACATTAAGTGCATTTTCCACAATGTTCCCACAATGCTCCTTTATACGGCTGTATAATTGTCCTCTTTCCAACAGTATATAAAACTCAAAATGTGTCAGAAGGGTCAATCTGACAGAAAAGTATTTCACATCCCTTAAAATATATAAATAAAGTACTACCACAGGAAAAAAGGCTCATATTGTATGTTATGTTACAGCCACAAGTAGTATATTTACGTATTTTATAAAAATAATTATACATATTTCAAATAAGTACATATATTACATATTCCAAACATTTAAACCTTTAACCCGGGGCGCCCATATGGGAGCCAAGTGCCTTTAACTCAATAGTACACTTTTCTGATAGCCCCGCCCAAAACCCTAACCACACTGTTACCTTAAACCAGCATTTCTCAAAGGGGGGCGCAGAGGCATGACAGGGGGGGCCTTGAGATAAAAAAAATAATAATAATAATAATTGGATTACAGAAAATTATCACTAAAGTGCTATCTGTTGCAGCTGCACTGTTCTCCATGAAAATACCATATTTGGATAAGTTTGACCATTTCTCAAAATCTGAAAATCATTATTTAATAAAACACAGAAAAGGATCACCATGTTTGCACAATAAACTGTTCAAAATCCTCTTCTTATTTAAACACATATGATTATTCATAGTTCACAGGTTTTGTTCTTCATGTTTCATTGACGACCAGGAGGCAGAAATCTAGTTCTCAATTCCATTTAATTTAATTTGGTTTTCCCTTTACAGGTTCTCTAGCAGAGCAGCAGCGAGGCATAGCTTGTATTCTAACAAACATTCTGTCACTTCTCCCGAAGGATCAAACACACCCTTTTACAGGTGGCACGCGTCCCTAATTAGCGTTGAAGCGTGTGGCCTAGGCCTGCGCACAGCTGACTTCCCACTGGGGGCAAAAATGGTGCGTTACAGAATATTTAAGCATTACATCACACGCAGGAGTGGTTTGTGACCAATAAACCATGCCTAGGGGTGGTTGTTAGGCCCGAGGCGCAGCCGAGGGTCGTTAGACCCCCCTAGGCATGGTTTATTGGTCACAAATCACGACTGCACGTGGTGTAAAGCTTTTATACAACTGCCAGATTCATCCAACCTTATTTCTATACAATAAACACACATTAATCGAAGATTTATTGAAAAAACCATCCGCCAGAAAAAGTAGTTCCCACAACTCCATGTGGAAGCAGCTTGAAGTGCATCCAACCAAACTAACACATCCAACTGTGTATTATTGGAATGATTGAGAGAAGTTGCCTCATGTGGAAGCAGCTTGAAGTGCATCCAACCAACTAACACATCCAACTGTGTATTATTGGAATGATTGATTGAACATTTTATTACCAGATGCAAAGTAGGTAAAACAAATTAAAACGTTTTCTTTGCCCTATAGGAAAAAAACGTTTTCTTCGCCCTATTTTTTTATTTATTTCTTTTAGCCTAAACTTAACCAGTTGGAAACCAGGGGTACAGTAATAAAATTAGCAATCAATCAATTCAATAGACCATGCTCACTTAAAACAGCGCTGCTTCTCTCTCAGTCTGACTCCCCCGCTGTTGCAGACAGGAGTGTATGTGTGTGTGTGCGTGTGTGTGTGTGTGTGTGTGTGTGTCACAGTGTGTGTGTGCGTGTGTGTGTGTATGTGTGTGTGTGTGTGTGTGTGTGTGTGTATGTGTGTGTGTGTGTTTGTGGGTACGCCAGCGACAGTGTGAGAGAGAACGCTGCAGTCAGTAGAAAGTAGGAAGGAAGAAATTTAAATCAATCAATTAATCTATCAATCAATCCGCGATTTTTCTTTTGTTCTAGATTGAGTCAAGACCCATCAATTACATCATCCAACATTGTTTAAAATACTAACACATTCCCCTTGACAGAATCGCTTCATATTTAGTCGTTATGGTGCTTTCAACATAACCATTTGTTGTCCGCGATCCTGTTTTCTCCCGGAGTGAGCCGGGGAGGTTTATGTGATTCGGTTGTGGGCGGGTCCTGAGCCCAGGACCGTGGATTGTTGCCAATAAAGACGTGTGAATGGCCAATCAGAATCGAGAAATTTGCATGCCGTTGTATAAAGTCCTATAATGCAATCTAATTCTAAACAATATGATAAACAATTTAACGTGAATCTCCATTTAGGCTATTATAAAACATATTTATGCCAATTCGATTACACCTTTTGCTATAATAATAAATTATATATTTCAAGCTGTTCAAACTCCCCCCCGATGAGCTCCCAAGCGTCATCATTCTCCTAGTTCCAAAGGGTACAGCAGCTGTACCGGTCTCTTCAGGACCAGATTCTTGGGGAGTTTTAACGAACATGAACGAACCTTTCCGTCCCGTCCTACGAACACCTGTTCAATGCGACCCATTTTCCACATATGCTTTGGCTGTTTTTGTGCAGTAAAGCCAGGTCGCCCACCTTGAATGTGCTGGGCTTGGTCGTAGATGCTGTGTGTGCTGATCTCAGCTCCATTAAATAATCCTTCTTCCATCGAATCCAGTATCCGTTGATCAGTCTCTGACGGTATTGTAACCGTTTGTTGAGCTTAGCTGCGTCAGCATTCAAGTTTCTTTAATAGTTGTCATACAGAAGTACAGAATACTTTCATACAAAATGCTTCTTACTGTTACGCTCCAGAGACTGTGCTAGACAAGATAGTATCAAATAACATAGTATAGCATGTAATTTAGAAGAAGAAAATGAGGTCACAGTGTTCGGTATAGACATATGTACAATGTTCTGAGTTACCATATAATATACAATACTATGCAGTGTACTAATGTACAGTACTATATAGTGCAAAGCAGAAATGGGATGAGGTACAATTTAGGTACAATTTACAGTAAGGTGTACGAGTTGTAGTGCAATCCTTCATCAATAAATATAAAGTGTGGGGAGTGGGTGCTACAGTGTGTTTGTTTAAAGTGGGTGTGTGCTATAAAGTGTGTGGAGTGGGTGCTACAGTGTGTTTGTTTAAAGTGAGTGTGTGCGTGTGGATGTGTGTGCTATGTGCGTTTTGGTGGTTGTTGTTGTGTAGTGTTCATTGTTCGTTTAGCAGCCTGATGGCCTGGGGATAGAAGCTTCTTCTGAGTCTTTCTGTGCTCGCCTTGAGACTCCGGTATCGCTTGCCTGACCGCAGCAGTTCAAAGAGGCAGTTGTTCGGGTGACTGGAGTCTTTAATGATTCTCTTAGCCTTGCCCTTGCAACGCTTGTTGTAAATGTTCTGGAGGGTGGGGAGCCCCCCTCCAATTGTGCGTTCGGCTGAACGTGTCACTCTTTGTAGTCTGCTTCGGTCTTGTGCAGTGCTATTCCCAAACCAGGAGGTGATGTTGCCGGTCAAGATGCTCTCTATTGTACATGAGTAGAAGTTCTTAAGGATCTTCTGACTGACTTGGAACTTCCTTAGGCGCCTGAGGAAGTAGAGGCGTTGTCGTGCCTTCTTCACAACACTGTCAATGTGTGTGGTCCATGTCAAGTCCTCGGATATGTAGGCTCCGAGGTACTTAAAGCTGTTGACTCTCTCAACCGGTGCCCCGTCGATGCTGAGGGGGCTGTAGTCCTTGACCCCCGACCTCCTGAAGTCCACAATCATCTCCTTTGTTTTGCTGACGTTCAGGGAGAGGCTGTTTTCCTGGCACCATCCCGCCAGGACCTTGACCTCTTCCAGGTAGGCCCTCTCGTCGTTGGCAGAGATCAGGCCCACCACCACTGTGTCGTCAGCAAATTTGATGATTGTATTGCTACTCCGCTGAGCCACACAGTCGTGTGTGTACAGGGAGTAGAGGAGGGGACTCAGAACACAGCCCTGGGGGGCCCCTATGTTGAGGGTGATGGATGAGGAGGTGCAGTTGCCTGCTCTCACCACCTGGGGTCTGCCAGTCAGGAAGTCCAAGACCCACTGGCAGAGGTCATAGTTCAAGCCCAGGTCCCTGAGCTTGGCTATGAGTATGGAGGGGACTATGGTATTGAATGCCGAGCTGTAGTCGATGAATAGCATTCTCACATAGTTCCCCTGCCTCTTGTCCAGGTGTGATGCTGCTGTGTGCAGCACATGGGCTATGGCGTCCTCCGTGGACCTGTTGGGGCGGTATGCAAATTGCAGGGGGTCCATGTTGATGGGGAGGGAGGAGCAGATGTAGCCCTTTACTAGCTTCTCAAAGCACTTCATGGCTATGGAGGTGAGAGCTACAGGGCGGTAGTCGTTGAGGCAAGCAGGCTTGGATTTTTTGGGTACAGGGATAATAGTGGACTTCTTCAGGCAGGTGGGGATGACAGCCTGTTCTAAGGACAGGTTAAATATGTCAGTGAATACTGGGGCCAGTTGGTCGGCACAGACTTTTAGGACGCGGCCGGGGATGCCGTCCGGACCTGCTGCCTTCCTGATATTCACTTTTTTAAAGGTCCGCCTCACCTCATGCTCTGTTACCCTGAACACTGCGCCTCCATCAGCAGCCGACCCCCCCCCCCCCCCATTGCCGTGGCTTGTGAGCTGGTGTTGTTATTACCAGCATCAAACCTCGCATAGAAGGTATTGAGGTCATTTGCTAAGGAGATGTCACTGTTCAGTTTGAGGGAGGCGCCTTTGTAGTCTGTCATCGTTTTGAGCCCCTGCCACATAGCTCTAGAGTCAGCTTGTTCAAACTGGAGTTCAATTTTATCCCTGTAGCGCCGTTTGGCCTCTGACACTGTCCTCCTTACGTTGTATCGCGCCACCTTGTGGTCATTCATGTTGCCTGCCACTAGGCCGTCGTTGTATGCTTTGGTGCGCTCTCTCAGAGCTTCACGGACGGATTTGTCTACCCAGGGTTTTTGATTTGGGTAAACTCTCATTTTGGTAGTGGGGATTGTTTCTTCCACCAAAGTACAAACATAGTCCAGCACTGTCTCCGTGTAGACATTAATGTTATCTGTGTCGCGGAACACATTCCAGTCTGTGCAGTCAAACGCAGACTGGAGCGTCTCCTCTGACGTCAAATCCCATTTCTGCACCTCTCGCGAGACTACAGGAGTACTTTTGATTCTCTGTTTGTACATTGGTGAAAGAAAAATGGACGCGTGATCTGATTTACCAAAGCCACTATCAGAATGAGCCTTGTAGCCACCTTTAAATTGCGTGTAACAGTGATCTAGGATGTTACCGCCTCTGGTGTTGCAAGTCACATGCTGATAGAAGTCAGGTAATACCTTTCTCAGATTGGCGCTATTGAAATCACCCAGCACTAAAATGGCGGCGTTAACGTTCGCCGCTTGTATTCTATTTACCTCGTTGTGGAGTCTGGAGAGCGCGACGTTGTTACTGGCTTGCAGTGGAATATACACTCCTACAAGGATGATCGCCGTTAACTCCCTCCGGAGGAAGAAAGGACGACACTTGATGGTTATATATTCCAGGTCTGGGCAGCAGTGGTTGGATAATTCCTTCACGTTAGTTGGATCGCTCCAATTGTTGTTAAACATGAAGGCAATACCTCCTCCACGTTGTTTACCGGACTCTGCTGTACGATCCTTGCGGTGGATAAAGAAGTGTTCGGCCGGTTGGATTGCGTGGTCTGGAACGTCCGGCGCCAGCCACGTCTCAGTGAAGCAGAGAACGTTGCAGTCTCTGACGTCTCTTTGGTATTGAATCCTTGCTCGGATATCGTCCAATTTATTGTCAATTGATTGTACATTGGCTAGCAATATACTGGGTAATGGCGTTCGGTGGCGTCTGGATCTCAGCCTGTTACGGATCCCAGCTCTCTTCCCACGCCGTCTGGTTCCTTTGTTCCCGGGATCAGGATCTGGTCCCATTCTCCGGAGAATCTCCTCAGGCCATTGTTGCGGTTCGGAAAGCTGGTCCAGTGAGTAATCCAATCGGTAAGTTTCCCGTAATCCGATGTCTATAAGTGACTGACGGTCATACACATTAAATGCACCTACTGTTGGTACAGACAAAACTCTTAAAACTATAAATATTAACAAAAGTAAGCACAGTCTCGACGTGCGGGGTAATTGGGGGGAGTTGGCAGTGGAGGTAGGGTTGTGAGTCTCTGTCCCACCAAGAAGTGGGCTGGGGTTAGCGGAGCAGGCTCTCCGCACTCTGCGTGTGTGAAGGTGAGGGGTCTTGAGTTGACAACAGCCTCCACTTCAGTAAGCAACGTTTGAAGCTCTTCAAATGTCAAAAACGCTTTTCCTAACACTTTTCTTAAGCACACCTTCACTGACTTCACCATGCGTTCCCACATCCCACCCCACCAAGCTGCCCGTTCTACTATGTATTTCCAGGTGATCATTTTCCCTGCAAAGAACTCCTGTATCTTCTTATCTTTTATCAAATTATACATAGCTCTCAGATCTTTGTCTGCACGCTTGAATGTTTTTGCGTTGTCTGAATATATCGTGGTACAGATTCCTCGTCGGGCCACAAATCGTCTAAAGGCCAAAAGAAATGAATCTGTGCTGAGGTCTGATACTATTTCTAAATGCACAGCTCTTGTTACTGCACAAGTAAATAAAGCTACATATGCCTTTTTATTCTGGGGCTTTACATATAATGGCCCTGCGAAATCTACACCTGTTACTTCGAACGGCTGGGCCTCTGTCACCCTATCTTTGGGCAAAGGCGCAGTACATTGTTGGCCTGCTTTTAATTTACTTTTTCGACAGACGAGACACTGTTTTACCATTTTCTTCACCAACTGGCGTCCTCTTATTATCCAAAACTGTTCTCTCACCTGTGTCAAGGTGTCTTGTAAACCAGAGTGGAATACATCATTGTGCGCTCTCTTTATGGCCAGCAGTGAGAAGGGGTTAGTCCCGGAAAGTATGAGAGGGTGTTTTTGTGCGTAATCCCAGTTGGTTTCCTGAAGCCGTCCTCTGACGCGCAGAAGCCCTTCATTATCCATGAACGGTTTTAGGCTCATTAATTTTGAGCCTCTATGCAATTCTCTTCCATTTAACAAGTCTGATTGTTCTTTTGGGAAGCTTTCTGTTTGGGAGAGTTTTGTCCAGTATTTCTCCGCCTCTCTGATTTCCTCTGCGCACAGCGGACCAGTTCTCTTTTTTTTCTTCTGTGTATTGTTTGTAAAACGCAGCATCCACGCCGTGACGCGCAGGACTCGGTTGAGTTTGCTGTGTTTTCCCAGGTCAAATAGCGGGCCCAAACACATACTTGTTTTCTCCTCTTTCACTATCTGGCTTTGCACCACACACTCCTCCAAATTCACTCCTTCATCAATATCTTCTTTTGACGTACCTTTTCCGGTTGGCTCTCTTAACCACTGTGGCCCGTGCCACCACAGAGAGTCATCCTTTAGTGTCTTTACGCTGGAGCCCCGTGTGCCGCGATCGGCCGGGTTCTCTGCTCCATGGCAGTGCCCCCAGTTCTCTGGGAGGGTCAGGTTCTGAATTTCGATCACTCGGTTCTGAACGAACGGCTTCCATTGTTTAGCCGTGCCTTTGATCCAATGGAGAGCGATCATTGAGTCTTCAACCCCCCCCACCCCTAAACCCCCCCCTCCCCTCCAACCTGATTCATATGTCTCCAGTCTTTTTTTGTGCCATCAGGCTGTCTCCCCCGTTCCCCCCATGGTCTCATGTTCCTTTTGTTTTTGTTTCTTTGTTGTTTTGTTTTTGTTTCTTTGCTTTCGTTTCTTTGTTTGTACCCCTGCTCCCGACTACTGTCAGCGACTTCGGGTTATTGAGAAGCGCTATATAAATTAAATTAATTATTATTATTATTATAGTGTGTCTTGATTTCAGGCATTTTTAATTGTTCACATACAAACTTTCCTAGTCTAGACCCTATCAAAGTTCCCATCAGTTCCAGTCGAGGTAGGGTGATTTTCTTTAATGGAGCAACTTTAGTTTTGGCCGTTATTAGACAAGTGGCGCATTTTCCATCTATATCTGTCGTGCGCAAATAGGCTACTGCACAATAAGCTTTTTCACTCGCATCACAGAATATGTGGATCTCTTTATCTAAAAGCGTGTCGTCACTATTCTGCAGTTCTGAAGTGTAACTTCTGCTTATGGCTATAGAGCCTAAATCAGGAATTTCAGCGCACCACTGGTTCCATTTTTCGGAGAGGTCCTCTGGGAGCTGTGCCTCCCAGTCGAGACCCCGTTCCCACATCTTTTGGAACAGGCATTTTACCCTAATGCTAAATGGGGATAAAAAACCTATTGGGTCAAAGATTCGTGCTGCGGATTGGAGAACTCCTCTCTTTCCCAGACACTGTCTGTGGGTGGAGGTGGAGTCTCCTTTCTCTGTGTCAAGTTCATTGTCCTTTCCCGACTCTCGAGTTCCCTTTGCAGGAATGTCATTAGGTCTTTGACTTTCAATACAGACCCTGTAGCCTGAACACGCGTAAACTCCAGGGTTATCTCTTCGGGAATCATTTTCATGAGAATCGGGCACAGTAGACTACCATATGAGTCCGATACAACGCCCTGTGCGTCTAAACTCCTCACTTGTATTTCACAGTCATCATACAATCTCCTTAGTGCGTTAATGTTCGTGGCACTCTTTACAGGGGTTAGATTAAGGAGCTTGTTCATGTGTGCGTTTATGATCAAATCTTTACGGCCAAATCTTTCCATCAACATTGCAATTGCATTGTCGTAGTTCTCGTCGGATAAGGATAATCCTGCGACTACGTTTGCGGCCGTGTCTGTCAATAATGACTTCAAATAGCTGAACTTGTCAGCTGAACTCAGGGTGGTGTTATTGTGAATCGACACTTTAAATTGATTCCAAAAGTCTTGCCATCGGCTTATATCACCACTGAATTTTCCAATTATCAATTTCGGCAGTCTGATATGATCCGATCTACTTGATGAGTGTGAGCTCCCTTCGCTCACTCTTCTCTGTCGCTCCTCTTCTGTCTTTAAGAGTGAGTCGCGCACCAACCTGTTGATCTGAGTTTTCCTTTTGATTATTCGGTCCATATAGTCCAGAGCCGTGGTCACTTCTTCGACCAGGTCCTTCTCCTCCGTCGCTGCTGCAATGTCCCGATCATGTTCATTTAGAGTTGTCTCCTTGACGACTAATATTTCTTTGCTTTCCTCCAAGTCGGGCAGACATGGGGCCTCTGCTCCTATCTGCTCGTCTATCTTGTTCAGCAACTTGGTTACAGACGTCCTTATTGCTCCTCGGATAGCCTTCAATCTTGTTAGTTCAGTCATTCTTCTTCTTTATCCAATTAGTCCGTCCGTGTAGAATATACTTAAATTCTCCCTGGTTTCGGCACCACTTTGTTTGCACAATAAACTGTTCAAAATCCTCTTCTTATTTAAACACATATGATTATTCATATTTCACAGGTTTTGTTCTTCATGTTTCATTGACGACCAGGATGCAGAAATGTAGTTCTCAATTCCATTTAATTTAATTTGGTTTTACCTTTACAGGTTCTCTAGCAGAGCAGCAGCGAGGCATAGCTTGTATTCTAACAAACATTCTGTCACTTCTCCCGAAGGATCAAACACACCCTTTTACAGGTGGCACGCGTCCCTAATTAGCATTGAAGCGTGTGGCCTAGGCCTGCGCGCAGCTGACTTCCCACTGGGGGCAAAAATGGTGCGTTACAGAATATAGTCCTATAATGCAATCTAATTCTAAACAATATGATAAACAATTTAACGTGAATCTCCATTTAGGCTATTATAAAACATATTTATGCCAATTCGATTACACCTTTTTCTACAATAATAAATGATATATTTCAAGCTGTTCAAATTATATTACTATCAAAAAGTCACAACACACCAAGTTACTCTGGATAAAAAAAAACTTTACAGACAACATTGAGACAAAGCTTCCTGACACATCTCCATCCAAACTCTTGGAAGAACTCATTGAAATCTCATCTGATACCACCTGGAGAGCTAGTTTCAGAGTGTGGTGCTGAGTACCAAGTATCTCATGATGCAGCAGTTAAGGTGTCACTGTTGATACCATTCAGCACCACATATCTGTGTGAAGCTGGCTTTTCATCCATGACAGCTCTGAAAACAAAATATAGGGCCAAGTTGAGCCTTGAGGATGACATGCGTGTTGCCTTGTCAAAGACTGTTTGCTTATTTCCTATGTTCGCTTTGTAAATTCCCAGTCACTGAGTGAAGATCTGCTGTTTTGCAAATATGTCAAAAACAGAGCGAAATTATTGACAGTTACCTGACAGAACATGGACTGAAATGGGAGAACTGTGTGGGCTTTTGCTCTGACGGTGTGCAGGCCATGGAAGGGAAAAGGAGGGGGCTACAGGCGCTCATCAAGGGGGTCTCGCCAAACGTGCAATGGACAGACTGTAAATTCACAGAGAGGCGCCAGCGTCAAGACAGCTTAGCCCTGAGCTGAATGAGGTTTTGACAGAAGTTATAAACGTGGTAAATTTAATCAAAACCCGACCCCTGAAAGCGCGCCTGTTCTCTGTGCTGTGTGAGGAGATGGGAGCTGACCATTCTGCAGTGCTGTTTCACAGCGAGGCAAGGTGGCTCTCGCGAGGGAAGGTGTTGTCAATTTGAAAGGTCACGATATTGGTGTTATTTCAATCAATTTAAACATGGCCCATTTCATGACTATTTTGTTGGGGCGAGGGCGCGGGGGGGGGGGGCCCAAAATATTTTGGTCCGCCAAAGGGGGGCCTGACAGAAAAGGTTTGAGAAGCACTGCCTTAAACTAACCATAACCATTGAACCCTAACCCAGACTAACCATAACCGTCGAACCCTAACCCTAACATTAACCACACTGTTACCTTGAACTAACCATAACCGTTGAACCCTAACATTACCCCCAATCTTAACCCTAACTTTATGTCTTAACCATAACCATTAAGCGGACGTTAAACAAACCTTAACTGTAACCATAATCATAGTATTGCTAGGTTTGTATCAGGGTGGGTGGATGGCTTAGTCTAGTGATGCGAGCAGTCGCCTGCGACCACAGTCATTGTTGGTCCTCATGGTCGCGGTGTTTCCTTTGGACTTTTGCCGATACAAAGCGTAAATATATTACTTATGGCTATAAGATAACATACATTATGTAGTATTTTTCCTGTGGTCGACTAGTACTTTATTTACGCTTTCTGATGACACCGTGTTCGCTGAGAACGAGTCATCAGGAAAAAAACCCTGATTATGGCTTCAGCTGCTGGATCTGTTTCTGAACAACGTCGATGTGTGAAGCGTTTGCTTTTGGTTTCATGTGGATATCCAACATGTCGTCTTCTGCCGGGAGGAGTGCGGACCAGCGTTGGCGTCTGTGACCCTTCAGAGTTGCCAGTCGCTTGTCACGCGGCCAACGTAAGCCGATTAGAGGTGGGCGACTAACAGGTTTAGGCTTCATCTGTTTCTTGGTTCTTCTGGTGCCAGAAAGACCCTCAGCTAGCCAGCTAGCCATCTTGTCTCGGAGAACTCGCCGTCATCCTGATATTTCCCCCCCCAGTGATATAATTCAGTGTTCTCTTTCATGCACATTTATCTCCTTCTGGCCTTGGATTTGGCCGCAAAAGGTGGTTTCTTTTTTTTGTGTTGTTAAAACGCTTTGGTCCAGATAAGGTGGGCCGGTCAGGGATGCATCATGCACAGATACCGGTACTGATACTGGATATCGACAGGTCGACAGATATCAGGCTAAAACAGGGTTTTCGGGAGATTTCCTTCCAGTGCTAAAAACAAAGAACCACATGTAACATGTCAAAAAAAATATCTAAGTAAAGAAACTTTTTTGTGTGTGCCTTTTTCACTCACAGCATAATATCAAACCTCTTATGATGAATTGGAAATGGGGGACCCTGGTGTAAACAAGTCGAACGTCTTTCTCTGATCCACACCCCCTTAACAATTGTGTGTATTGAGCCGTACTGTATTGTACCCATTCTGCAAATCTGTTAATAAAGTTTTCAATCAATCAATCAATCAAACTCTAATAAACACAATGGAATGGATTGTATCTCAAACATGTTACGCCAATGACCCCAAACTAATGGTTTATAAGTCCATGTTATTCGGTCAAAGTAATTGATGTCGGTCCCTCAAACGTAGGGCCTGGTACTTAAGGAGTTTAGTACTTGGAATGGGTTAGGCCGGGTAAGGAGTTTAGTACTTGGAATGGGTTAGGCCGGGTATCGTGGACATGGAGTGGTATCGTGCAGTGCTATAGTGCCCATAACACATGCTACATGCTTCTTCTCCCAGCAGCTTCAAGCCCTCCGAAAAGAGTCAGAGTGTCCTCTGCGGTAACATCACGTTCTGATGAACATCTGGCAGCAATGTTAATGGCTGTTTCCGTGCTTTCACAGCATGCCAACTATTTGCCTTCCAATTACCTCGGAATCACAAGCCAACAGTTTGGCTCAAGAGAGTATTATGGTCTGTCACACAAGCGTCTATGGCAGACAGTCCTTTACCTCGGAAATAATAACCAGATCATAAGGGGGCATGCCGGGAGGGTTTCGGGGGGGGAGCTGATGGGCGGTTGAGTTCAGTTCTTTCAAGTGGATGATAGTTTGGCTCAAGAGAGAATAGGGTCACTCACAAGTGCCTAAAATGTATTTATGCGCTGCTGAGTTATTACTACTAATGATGTGAGTTGTGGGTTATTGTTATACGTTAGGGGACGGACTGAAACAGATACTGGAATCGGATATACTGGACCAATACCAAGCTAATTATCTTTGTCCAATAATCCCAAAATAATGGTCTCTTAGCGTATATACGATTCTGTAAAAGTGATGGATCAGATCAATATTCCGTACTGTCTGATAATTAAAGTTTAGGAGTGAGAATCAGCATAAAAAAAAAAGTGTAATCGTTGCATCCCTAATTATGATTATGATTCTATGATGCCTAGATAGTTTCCGTGTCTATATATGGCAATAGACTCAAGTAACTGTTTTGGGTTGACCTCAAAGCGTACTCAATACACTGAGTGTGGAGGATATGGTAAGGGTGTGGGGGGTGGGGTTCAAAGAACCGATATAGTTGACTCGTTTCTTCGAAGTGGCCCCAACTTCACCCTGACCCCCCCCCCCCCCTCCCACAACTCCCATTGGTACTGTGGAGCTGTTACATTAGCCCCCCCCCCCCCCCCCCCCATCCCCACCCCCTGCCAGTCCCAACAGACCAGACCCAAGTTGCCCCCAGTGACAGGGGAGCCCGGCTCTGACGGGCCGGTACAGGTGTCAGGAACCGAATGGACAGATGGCCGGGGCCAAAGGAGAACAAACAACAAGGGGGTATTTTCTCTTTCTCATCTCCTGGTTGGCTGAGCAAGCCTGGCGTGGCGCGAACAGGATCAAGAAGCCCTGCCTCCCTACCCCATCCTCCCACCCACACACCCTCATGTGACCGCAGCCTGGGGACTTGGGAGTGCAAGACAGGATTACCCACCACACCCCACCATCCACACACACACACACACACACACACACACACACACACACACACACACACACACCCCCCCCCCCCCCCCCCCCCCAACTCTCGAAAATGTAGACCTGGCCGGTTTCCCCTTTTCCCTTTTTTGGTATCTTTATCGTCATCATCCTCCTCTGCTAAAAAGATAAGACATCAAAACACTGTCAGCATGATTAACAGTGAATTGTACTGCCAGACGTTTAGCCCGTCTGAATGGGATGCTGCTTAACTGTGGAGTTTTGCAGTTTAAAGACTAGTCAAGGTGCATATTTACTGCCGCTTGCTCAATAAACTGGCCCGGATTCTTTCCACTGAGGCAGTGCTTCAAGAGCCTTTTTTGGTGAATTATTCTGACAAGTTACAGTGAGTTTAGCTGGAAAGCCAGAACAGCTGTGTGGCGTTGCATTAAGTAGAGCAGTTTATGCAGAACAGATTTGCAAAACAGAGACAACTGCTGATGTCATGATGGATAGATAGAGACGTCGTTCATGAATGTGGGTGGCCTTTATGAACCGTTGTCATGCACTCAGTATGGCATTTGATAATCAGCGAGTTATGATAATAACAGTTTGCTGTGTGGCATTTTCTTTTCTTTTTTTATTGTGTTTTTGGTAGATTTGTATTGGTTTTTAGTCTACCGGGCAGTCCGGTAGAGAGAGAGAGAGAGGAAGAATGGGAGACAGAGCAGGGGAAGACATTTGGCAAAGAACGCCGGATCCGGGAATCGAACCCGGGTCGGCCGTGCCGCGACGCAGCGCGTTCGGGCGCCCCGTTGTGTGGCATTTTCAACCAGGAGGAATAGAATAGAATAGGAGTACTTTATTGATCCAGAGGGAAATTCAGCACTACAGATCGCTCAAAAATAACAATAAGAATACAAATACAGTCAAAGATATACTGTACATTCTAAAATATGTATATACATTCTAAAATATACAGCCAAAAATATACAGTAAAATGTCCAGTAAAAATGTTGTATGTAAAATATCCAGGAAGATAAGAGTTTATACTATTAATGTAGTTATGTATCACTGTGGTCAGATGGAAATCTTGAAAATCAGTCTTGTTTGTTTGTTTTTTTTCATTTCTTTATTATCTATTTATTTTGCTGCAACCAGCAAACCTAGTATAAGTATGTCTTGTCTATCCATCCCAAAATGTCAGAAAACGTTGCTTGTATGTGATAGAGAAAGACACAATGGTAGAGATATTGGTATGCCAAGGCATCACCACAACAATCAGTTAGATGGAGGCACTCTATTACACCTAATACACTAATAAAATACACCATAAGTCCAATTGACAAGAAATTCTGCAGACATATCCAGCTGTCATTATTCCACACATTTTCCACTGGGACACCCTGTGTTGGCCATATTGGATTTTCCGCTATTTTGAATCTTTGAATCTTTGGAAAATCACGTTTCCCCCCTACTCATCCTTGGTTCACCTAATTCTCTTGCTGTGTGGCATCTAGGGACCAACTTCTTGCCATGTGTGATTCAGAAAGTTGTTATTCCAAACCAAATGTCTGCACAATAATATTTTTGAAAAGAAACGCATCATAAAACAGAAGTGACGCTTTGCGTGTGAACCTTTTGTTCCGTGTTTGCTCCATGACGGGGGAAGTTTTGTGTCGTTTGGCCACATGGTGGCGCTATTTACAATCACTCAGATGTTACAGTTTTTCCACTACATAGGCTACAAGTATTAACTGCATAAAGTAAATGGCTACAGTGCTTAGTATGAAGCATATATCAAGGCAGCAAGTTACGGTAAGAATGGGGACGCTCCTGTAGCCAGACTGGTCACAGATTGGTCAAAGATTTGTCACAAATTAAGTGTTTTTTACTAGAATGGCTACATGGGCTAAAATTGCTTATTTTCCAAACCATTCAAGAACATAGTGAATATAGATCAAACAATTAGATAAATCCCTTATTGTAGCTTTCTGAGAGTGAAAGAATAATAAAAGTAAATTCAAGAAATTATTTACTTTCCATAACTGTCTCTCTCTCTCTTTCTCCCTCATATTCTATCTCTGTGTCTCTCTTTCAGACTCTCTCTTCGCCTTTTGTTCAGGGGGGGGGGTTGGGGGGGACCTGGTGTGTGTTTTTCTTAGCGCCTCATTCAGTTTCAAGTGTTCCTCTCCTGCACTACCGTTCGATCCCCTTTCACCAGCGCTGAATGGAATGCAAACACATCAAAAGAGGCCCGTCTCATTTGAAGATTTCCAGTCTCCTCTCTCTTCTCTTCTTTTTCCCTTCTTCCTTCCTATCTTCCAGCCACAGTGTGATACTGATGCTGGTATGATCCTTTTCAACTGTCAGCCAGACATGCACGGCCGCAGCTCATGCACGCAGACACACACACACACACACACACACACACACACACACACACACACACACACACACACACACACACACACACACACACACACACACACACACACACACACACACACACACACACACACACACACTCAGTTCAGTTGGCAGTCACAGGACAGTGAGATGGTTGAGGTCTTCATGCCCCTATGCCACCTGCAGACGCTCCGACTCGAGTTCCAGATAGAGGCTCCGCTGTGAGTTTACATCGCCGCCACCTAAAGCCAAAATAAGGCCTGCTTTCATTTGCTTTTGTGTCTCTGTGCCTGGGGGGGGGGGGGGGGGGGGGCGGTAGGAAATGCGACATCCGCATGTCCTGGCTTTTTCAAACCTACTTTGCTGCTATCTAGATTACGCGTGCCACTTTTAGTATTCAGTGATCTTCTCGTTCAACAGTATGGCTGTCAGGACACATGGGCGATAGTGTTGGTTTTGCCTGAAACCTGACAATTGTGCAAGAGCAATGAAACTTAGAAATAGACAGACAGACAGACAGACAGACAGACAGACAGACAGACAGACAGATAGACAGATAGATAGATAGATAGATAGATAGATAGATAGATAGATAGATAGATAGATAGATAGATAGATAGATAGATAGATAGATAGATAGATAGATAGATAGATAGATAGATAGATAGATAGATAGATAGATAGATAGATAGATAGATAGATAGATAGGTAGGTAGGTAGGTAGGTAGGTAGGTAGGTAGGTAGGTAGGTAGGTAGGTAGGTAGGTAGGTAGGTAGGTAGGTAGGTCAACCCTATGGTGCATGAAAAGGACAGACAGGTATGAAGGTGCAATACCAGCAGGGAGCGTTAACCCCAAAACAAAAGAAAAACAACAACACCACGACTGGGACTCAGGGTGCGGTTACACCTTTCGTTTCATCTTCGTATTGTTGTCATATGCGTTTCGCCGCGACGTCGTGCGCCTTGAGTCACACTTTCGGTTTTTTTTCGTTTTTGTCACCCGAGCACACTGATGTAGTACACTGCCAAAGCAGTAGGTGGCAGTAGGTGGCAAACATGAAGGCAATTTCAACCAATCAGAACTTGAATGTGCCTGCAAAGCAAATGTCAACAAGGCGGCCACCATCTTTTGCCTAGTTACCCAATGCAGCTATTCTTTTTCAGCAAAGCCTAATAAAAGTGCAATAAACAAAACGGATACATTCACTGTGTGTTCTGTCTGTCATTTGTTGATGAAACAAAACTAACATCAACACAAGTGACCACCAAGAGCGGATAGTTTAGTCTAAAAAAAGATCGGTAGCATTGTTAGCTGCATGCTAACGTCAATGGAGTATGCCATTATAACAATATAGCATTGTGGCTAGAAGCTAACGTTAGCTCACGCTACTTAGCCAGCACCAAACTGATGATATCGCGAGCTATCAGTAGTTAGATAACATTAGAGACAACGCTGTGTGTATTAAACAAAGGTGAATAGATGACTGGGCCATTTTGTTTAATGCTTGTTAAGTTGAAAGAGGAGCTCTGAGCTAACAGGGTCTGAATCCTGATAGCTCACGTTAGCCAGCTGCTCATGCAATCGGTAATGCTAGCAGAATGAATGGATGTAAACTTTATTTAACATATTGCATATGGGTACAATACAATACGGCTCAATACAAACAATTGTTAAGGGAATGCAGACTGTTGTAGCTTGGACTTGGGTCCTTATAACAATAACTTGACAACACATAGTAGCTGCAGCTATTTGGTTTGGGACAGCTCTCTGTCACCGGAAGGGCACGCAGATGGTATCTACTGCGCATGGGCGTTTTCGCAACAACGGCTCATGCAGACTACACGCTGTTGTCTGCGCGTTTTTTAGCGTTTCTCCAAAACGCAAACACAATTTTGCGTTTCAGCTGTATCCACAAAAAAACGCCAAAAAACTAATTTCTGTGTAATAGGGACATGAAACGTATTCAAAAACGTATAAAAAAACGCCACAAATACACTAGTCTAACCATGGCCTCAAAGCGGTGGTCGCTGCGGTAGTAGGTGAGTGAGTGAGTGCTTTCACTTCTACACTACCAACACACACGTATGGTTAGGGTTTAAGGTTAGTTTATTTTCTATAAGGTTTACGTTAACAGTTATGGTTAGGGTTAAGGTTAGTTTTAATAATAACTTTATTTGTATAGCACCTTTCATACAGGGGATTGCAGTTATGGTTAGAATAAGGTAACGGTGTGGTTAAGGTTAGGGTTATGGTTTGGGCGAGGCTGTCTGAAAAGTATCGAGGTAAAAAGCACTCGCCTACCAACGTAGCACCCCGTTATACAGTTAACCACGGAGACTACGGACAGAGCCACGGGCCACACGCGGTGTTGTGAGGAACACAGGCCTAAGGGTGAATGGGGGACCCTGATGTAAACAAGACGAAAGTCTTTCTCTGGTCTGCATCCCCTTAACAATTGTGTGTATTGAGCTGTACTGTATTGTACCCATTGTGCAATCTGTTAATACAATTTTCAATCAATCAATCAATTAATCAATCAATCAAGCCTGACCGTGAAGAACACAGGCCTAACGCACGAAACCCACCAGGAAGTGTCGGGGGCAGCGTGAGCCTCCCACGCGTTACTCCTCGCCACTGAGAGATCGAGCTGCGCAGGTGAAAACATGCGACTGCTGTTACCTCAAGTACCGGAGGGGACTTGTGCTATGTATGACTTAGTCCACATTGCAGCCGGCTTGTGGGAGGCAAGAAACAGCGTTCGTGACAGGGGAGGGTTGAATTGGATGATACGAAATTGGGATGGGAGAAAAATATAGAAAAATGGGAGAAAAAGTGGATCAAAAAAAATAATAACTGGTAGTGGTTATACATGTAAAATGGACAATAGAACACTGGAACTGGAAATCTTTAAAAAAAATCTTCACACAGGGACTGACTTCGCATATAGACTAGGCATTTACAGCTGTTCCAATGTAAATGTGCCTTCCTCCGTGCGCTTTCGCCCGCTCTGAAGTCGGACTCGGTGTGGATGGCCACGTGCGCTGTTCTCGCACGAAACCCACGAGTGCTTGCGCCCGCGCCTGGTGGGTTTCGTGCGTAAGGGTGCCTGAGTGTGGAGAACACAGGCCTAAGGGTGCCTGAGTGTGGAGAACACAGGCCTAAGGGTGCCTGGCCGTGAAGAACACAGGCCCAGGGCTCTACGCTAACCTTTTTCACTAGGGGCACAGGTGCTCCTAAATGAAAAAATTTAGGAGCACACAAAGAAATTTAGGAGCACCCAAAAATATTTAGGAGCACAGTGAAAATATTTCAAGTAACAGAGTTTTTTTTTTTTTTAAATAAATGTATATTTGTACTGTGCGTGCATGTGTGTAAATTAGCTCTTGCTACAACCCTGCATGTTTACATTTTGTATTTTGCACTTGATGTTCATTAACATGTGCTGTCCCTATCAAATAAACTATCAAATCAAACTACTGCTACAAAAGGTTCAGTCACTTAACTTTAGCCCCTTTTATGCATACAATGCTTATGTTTTGGCTGTGTTGCTCTTCTAGAAAAATAATCCTTTCAGGGTTGCCTATTGAAATACTGTACACTTTCCTACTGTACACTTTCCTGATTAATTGAAAATGGGGGACCCTGATGTAAACAAGACGAAAGTCTTTCTCTGGTCTGCATCCCCTTAACAATTGTGTGTATTGAGCTGTACTGTATTGTACCCATTCTGCAATCTGTTAATAAAGTTGTCAATCAATCAATCAATCACACCTCCAGTACAGAAACATTGTTTGAGTTTGCGTGTCAGGTAGACCATTGATTGACAGTCGAGTCTGCCAATTACATCACATCGCTTGCACTCCGGCGCTGCAGCTGGACCCATTGCCCACCTCTGCTGTTGATAACGCTAGCCAAGTTATTATACACACAGATACACAGTGGGCCAGTGACTTTGGTGTAGGGGTGTAACAATGCATCGATCCTAAGGGGGAAATTCAACTGCATCGATTTGAAAATGTTAGAATAGATTATCGCAATTTTAATGTGTACACGTTATGTTATTGTCATGTCCGTTACAGCCAACACACCGACATACGCTACTGCATCAACGTTATGATTAACAAAGCAAGGAATTCGTTTTGTTGCATTAACGTTATATTACTATTGCTATCGATAAATCTAGGTGTTGGTAAGAGAGAGACTATAATAAGTTGGTGTCTCGGAAAACGAGAGCCCTGATCGCGGAGTTTCAGGAAGTAAACAAGCAAAACGAGAGCTTCCGAATCTTGGTCATTTGCTTTATTTCCCATGAAACCAGTCACTTCACTCTACTGTGATTGGACCGTTGGCTTGAGTGCAATGTGGGACTTGTAGTTTTTTAACGATCTCGCAGCGGAGGAAAAAAAAGACGAGAGGCTATAATCTGTATTCGCACAGCGTGCGCGTAATTGATTTTTACGGTTCGCATACAAATATTTTTAGGGGCATATGCGAGCAATTTGGTCGCACTGTAGAGCCCTGAGGCCTAAGGGTGCCTGAGTGTGGAGAACACAGGCCTAAGGGTGCCTGAGTGTGGAGAACACAGGCCTAAGGGTGCCTGGCCGTGGAGAACACAGGCCTAAGGGTGCCTGAGTGTGGAGAACACAGGCCTAAGGGTGCCTGAGTGTGGAGAACACAGGCCTAAGGGTGCCTGGCCGTGGAGAACACAGGCCTAAGGGTGCCTGAGTGTGGAGAACACAGGCCTAAGGGTGCCTGGCCGTTGAGAACACAGGCCTAAGGGTGCCTGAGTGTGGAGAACACAGGCCTAAGGGTGCCTGGCCGTGAAGAACACAGGCCTAAGGGTGCCTGAGTGTGGAGAACACAGGCCTAAGGGTGCCTGAGTGTGGAGAACACAGGCCTAAGGGTGCCTGGTCGTGAAGAACACAGGCCTAAGGGTGCCTGGCCGTGAAGAACACAGGCCTAAGGGTGCCTGGCCGTGAAGAACACAGGCCTAAGGGTGCCTGGTCGTGAAGAACACAGGCCTAAGGGTGCCTGGCCGTGAAGAACACAGGCCTAAGGGTGCCTGGTCGTGAAGAACACAGGCCTAAGGGTGCCTGGCCGTGAAGAACACAGGCCTAAGGGTGCCTGAGTGTGGAGAACACAGGCCTAAGGGTGCCTGGCCGTGAAGAACACAGGCCTAAGGGTGCCTGAGTGTGGAGAACACAGGCCTAAGGGTGCCTGGTCGTGAAGAACACAGGCCTAAGGGTGCCTGGCCGTGAAGAACACAGGCCTAAGGGTGCCTGGTCGTGAAGAACACAGGCCTAAGGGTGCCTGGCCGTGAAGAACACAGGCCTAAGGGTGCCTGGTCGTGAAGAACACAGGCCTAATGGTGCCTGAGTGTGGAGAACACAGGCCTAAGGGTGCCTGGCCGTGAAGAACACAGGCCTAAGGGTGCCTGGCCGTGAAGAACACAGGCCTAAGGGTGCCTGGCCGTGAAGAACACAGGCCTAAGGGTGCCTGACCGTGAGGGTGCCTGGCCGTGAAGAACACAGGCCTAAGGGTGCCTGGCCGTGAAGAACACAGGCCTAAGGGTGCCTGGCCGTGAAGAACACAGGCCTAAGGGTGCCTGGCCGTGAAGAACACAGGCCTAAGGGTGCCTGACCGTGAGGGTGCCTGGCCGTGAAGAACACAGGCCTAAGGGTGCCTGGCCGTGAAGAACACAGGCCTAAGGGTGCCTGGCCGTGAAGAACACTGTTGCTGCCTGCATATATCCAGACTGAAATAATGGATGTGTGTTGTGTTAAAAAGCCAGTATCAGTCGGACACTATTGAAACGTTGCAACAGGTCATCAAGACATCGTATCACAGCTTTATCAACTGTATTGAGAGTTTACAGTTGTGAAAGGAAACATTTACATACACAGTATCTACCGTGGACGGTGGACCATGGCCTCTGTGTTTAACCCGTCCTAACTATTCAGTGGGTGGCGGCCACAGTCCAGCGACCAGGGACCAACTCCAGTTCAGTTAGTTTAGATTAGGGGTGCACGATATTGATTTTTTTGACCCCGATATCGATATACCGATAACTTTCTGCTCCTCAAGGTCGATACCGATAACCGATATATATATATATATTTATTGTATTATAATTCTTTTTTTTTTTATGTATATTCCTGTCGTTTTGACCTAACCAGATTTATCATGACATGATCGTTACTACTATGAACAAAACAAAGCCAAGAGAACAGTTTTTGACTCTTCAAATAAAGTGACTATATTTATTTTTCCAAATAAATATAATTTGAGTCAATCACAAAATTCACAGTCCGTCAATGCCATTAACAATGTGTTTCCCTGAACAATGAGTGAACTAAAAACCAACAGGTATTGTGCTTTGTCAGTAGGGATGGGTACCGGTACCTGTGAATCGATACCGGTACCCAACGGTACCTTTTTTCGGTACTTTAGTCTCTAAAAAATCTACCTACCTCAGTTGTGAAAAAAGAAATCCAAACTTCAAATTTTCGACAGTTTTCGGCTTGCCATTGCCCCGACTGCTTTGTTGTTGAATCAAGTCAAATCCTAAGTAAGCATATATTGTGCGTGTGAACGTTGAGATGAAAAGAAAAAAGTTTAAAAAAAAATATCGGAGCTATCAATAATTTTATCTGGTTTATCGGGATGACGTCATAATAGCTGGTATCGGCCCGATAATTATCTACCCGATAATTATCGTGCATCCCTAGTTTAGATAGCAATAGTTAGCTGTGGATTCTCAAGGGAGCCCAAAACATGAACTGAACCATGTTATGTTGTGTGTGCCGCTGATATTATTCTATCCACCTGCAAGCCGGAGGGCACATGATGATTACACTGTACATGCATTTAGCCTCCCTCAAGAAGAATGCGAGCGCCGTTGTTTTAATTTGCAGGTGGACATCCCATCTGTGGGACAGCCATCTGTAGGAGCAGGGAGGGGTGAGCTGGAGCATTATGTGTTTCTCTGGCGGGAGAGTGAGCACAGCCATTCAGCTACAGAATCAGAACGTATATCCGGATTCAGAGAGCTCCCCGGCTAATTCAGACACAAAAATACAGCTGTTTCTCCCGCTTAGCGAGGCCGCCCGGCTCTAACCGCTCGTGCCAGACTTCCTCCAGAACCTCACCACGGTTTTCACGGGGAACCTTTAATTTTAGCTCACCGAAATGTTCCATCCGTGAGAGTCCTTTTCACTTTGCCGAATGTTTCCGTCCAAGGTCAACACATTCACAGTCTGTGCTGCTGCTGCTGCCCCAGCAACAATAATATGACCGTGCCCTTCAAGTTCTAAAACACTTTCCATGTTTCAGCGTGTGTTTGTCCTGCTAGAGTTAAAGATTCAAAAAATAAAACTACAAGGGCGGCTATGTGGTGCAGTGGGCAAGGCGCTCACCACGAATACTGGAGACTGGGCTTGAACAGGTTCGCCTCCCTGTTCGAGCCCAGCGCTCCACATTGTTTTCAGTTTAGCTGGTCGTCCACACTAATACACATTGGCAGTATTAGGGGGAGGGAAACTGATGGGTGGGGATCGGGCGTTGTGGACAGCGACTCCTACAGGTCGGTTGGTGCGCCTGCGCAGTAGAATCAGGAAGCGACGGGGGCAGCGCCCCTCCAAAGCCCAGACCCCTGACGCTGAAAGATCGAGCCACGCAGGTGGAAAGATGCGACTGCTGTTACCTCGAGTATCGGAGGGGACTCGTGCTATGTATGACTTAGTCCACATTGCAGCCGGCTTGTGGGAGGCATGAAACAGCGTTCAAAGACAGGAGAGGGTTGAATTGGATGATACGAAAAATTGGGATGGGAGAAAAATTGAAAATGGGAGAAAAAGTGGATAAAAAAAATAAATAAAAAATATGCTCACATAAAGGTGAATTCAAGAAATCCAGAAGGTCTTGTAAATTATATATATATAAGAAAACAATTTCAAAGCAGGCTCCTTGATTTACACCTCTCACCGCAGTAATGTGTGAGGCCCATTAGAGTCCACAGACTAGGGCATCGCGGCCCAGCTACTCATCAGTACTAGACAACAGTAACAGTTCTTTCAGTCATGCCACGCAAATCGATTTGCAGTCAATCCAAACCACGCTCAAGGCTACTCCTTGATTTACACCTCTCACCACACGTTCGAGAAACGTGTGAGAGGCCCATTACAATCCACACAGATTAGGGCAATATGGCCCCCTCTACTTATCAGTCGTAGACAACAGGTCACAAGAGTAGATTTACAGTCAACCCTAACTGTGCTCGAGGCTCATTAGGGGGGGCGCATAGCAAGGAATATCAAAAAACAATGCTTTTTCTAATAGAAGGTGAGATGGGTTGATCAGACATCCTCTCTCTCTCAGTCCAACATGGCCGTGTTTGCATTGAAAGAGAATCTGTTTGGCCAATGGGAGCGGTTAGCGATAGGCGCTCTCTTGCCATCGGCAAACATAATTAATTCAGAGTCTTTCAGGGTTGATTTTAGCAGATTTCAAGGAGAATGACTTTTACATTAGAAATAATACTTTTGCATTAGTCTCCATCACGACGTGCAGCGGAGTGACGGCTGAGGGTTTTAGGGTTGATAGATGGCACATTATAATGGATGGCACATTACAGAGACCTCTTGAATTACTTTTTCCCCCCCTGAACAAGACAAGTTTAGACTAGGATAGGGCACATTCTCCATGGGTGAATCACTTGTCTTTTTGAGAGACGACTCCGCGCCACGGCTTTGAAGTTCGGGTCTGAGAGGTCACAAGAGTTAGACGCTGAGAGGTCTGGCGGTAATGCATTAGGCATTAGAGAGACCCATTCAGAGTGTATGGCAGCATCATACAGCTCATCGTTCAAGCAGAAAGGACGGCTCACGGAGGCAGACAGTGTTCTGTGGGAAAACTGTGGTGCAAAGAGTTGGCGACTTAAAAAAAAAACAGATCCGACTAATTTAGCTCACCTAGTAAAAAAAATTAAAAATTAAAAAACTTGTTTGAGAAAAGATCCAATGCATTTAGCTCACCTAGTATAAAGAAATATATTTAAAAAAGGCTGCGACATTGCCCAGAAGTTTAAATGTTTAAATCTATGCCTGTGAGATATTGACCAAGAAGAAAATCCTATATCATATTATTAGCACTGTATATCTCACTGATACTAGGGCTGCAACTAGCGACTATTTTGATAGTCGATTCATCAAATCGTATAAAAAGAAAAAGAGTGACATAAAAAAAATAAACAAAAAGGTTTATTCCTCGTCTTGTACAATGATCTTTTGCAAATTGACGTTTATAGAACAAAAGGCAAATGTAAATGCTATACATCAAGAGTGCAAATTATTATCCATTCAAATTTTTATTATTAATATAAATGTAACAAAGGTAGCAGACAGGGGTAGGTGGAAGGTGCAATATGGTTGTACAAATAATCAAACACACAGTCAAACAGCCTTAGCTCCCCGCTGGACAATGGCCAGGGGCATTTATTTAAACAAAACAGAAAATTAAGAAACAAACAAAAATCATACTGGCTCCCAGTGAAGCACCGAATTGTCTTTGCTATAGTCCAGTCTTTAACTAGGCCGGGCCGCTGTCCGGCTTACCGGCTGTTTAACTCACCGTTTGGTTGTCTCCCCACAGCTCTCCCACTCTCCATTCCAAGACACCCTCTAATGTTCTTGGTCTGTCCTCTTTTAGAGGCATGCTGATTGCTAATTGAAAGACAGCTGTGCGTGTGTGTCTGCATGTGTGCAGCTGTCAGTCTTCTTCTCTCCATTGGGGGGAGCCAACAGGCAGGAACATAGCATCCATTGATCACCATTCCCCTCAGCCCCTTACAATAAAATATACATTTTATACAAAAACCTGTTTTATGTCTTCAGTTTGAAAGGAGCTGAATGTGGCGGCTGAGTGGCGCAGTGGGCAAGGCGCTCGCCACTAACGCAGGATATGCTGGTATTGAGCCCAGCTCTCTGCATTGCTACCGACTTGGCCGGTCGTTCATACTAACACAATTGGCAGTGTTAGAGGGTGGGAATGCCGGTGGGTGGGGATTGGACGTTGTGGACAGCGACTCATACAGGTCGGTTGGTGCACCTGTACAGCAGAATCAGGAAGTATCGGGGGCAGCGTGAGCCTCCCACACGTTACTCCTCGCCACTGAGAGATCGCGCTGTTCAGGTGAAAAGATGCGACAGCTGCCTCCTCGTGTACCGGAGGGGACACGTGATGCAAGGCTTGGTCCTCACTGCAACCGACCAGTGGGAGGCATAGTCTAGCAACGTTCGAGACAGGGGAGGGGAGAATTGAAGGGAGAATTGGCAAGGCGAAATTGGGATGGGAGAAAAATAGAAAATAAGGAGAAAAAAGCGGCTCAAAAAAAAAGAAATTAGCTGAATGTACTGTAGGTGCAGCATAACACAGACCCAACTGATCGATTATAAAAAATTGTTGCCAACCAATTTCATAATTGATTAGTTGTCAATTAGTCGAGTAGTTGTTTTTCTATACGCTATATTTGTCCTTGCATGAAAAAAAAACTCCAATGATTTGGAAATTGCGGTAGTAAAAACAGTATTGTTTATTACTATTACACAGTCTTATTACATGGCATTTTAACATTCGCCGAAATGCTTGATTGTGATTGGTCAATAGCGCTCGGTTGCCCCTGACAGCGGTGAATTATTTTTCGATAACTGACCGCTGCCATGGGCAACGCGCAATAATCACCGGTGATACGTGTAACTAGCGCTATTGACCAATCACAATCAAGCATTTAGATCGCAGTCACTAAAGCTAAGCTCAGCATATGCACAGCTGCACTCATCAGTGCAATCAGACCACAGACCTGCCGGCTGCCGGCGATAATAATAATAACTTTATTTGGGCTGACAGCGGAGCCACAGAACAACTGCGTCTGCATTTGATCTCGTCTTGTCGATGGTGTAAAATTAATTAGGTAAATTGTTAGTAAGTTAGCCATGTAATAAGCGGGATAATGTATAGCCTATACTCGATCATTGTCGCAAAATAATTGACCTTCACTGCGTTTAGAACACCTCGGCGCGGCGCCTCTGTGTTCTAAACGCTGTGTCGTTCAATTATTTTGAGACAATGACCTCGTAGCTATACATTATCCCTTACCTAATGAAACCCCTCTGCAAAGCACACCCCCTCTGCAGGATCGCACTGAGGTCCTGATTCAGGAGGAGTATCCTAGCTAAAGATCGGTCTACAAAGTAAATAAATAAATAAAAACCCCATGGATGAGCAGAGCTGTTCCCCCGCCCACTAACCTGACCTCTCCTGCTAGTAAAGGCAATATCCTGTGGTTGATCTCTTTGTCTCCCTCCTCCAATAGGAAACAGATGTGCAGCTCGCAGCCTACACACAATCCCATGCAGGGAGGAATTCGTACAGTCGGGCTTCTCTTCTATATTATGCTCATGCGGTACATTCACATTGCAAAATAATAACACTCATCTATTCAGTGCCTTTTGTCAATAAACCGAATGATACACTTTTTGTGTCCGAATATTTGGAAATGAAACCGACCCCATCCAAGATGTCTATGATCACGACGAGACACAATATAACGCATGTACTGTGTGTGTGTGTGTGTGTGTGTGTGTGTGTGTGTGTGTGTGTGTGTGTGTGTGTGCGTGCGTGTGTGCACACGCGTGTGTGCGTGCGTGCACACGCGTGTGAGCGTGTGTGGACCGGTTTTGAACACAAAACATTTTGGCCTGTCCTCAATTTTTTCAAAGTTTCTTCAGGATAAGGGCCCAGCTACATTGATCTGTTGTGTCTGTCCATCTGTTTTTAATCTATTTGTTGGACAGGGCTGACAATGTGTCCGTCTCCACCAGATTCGTGTCCGTTTTGGCAGAAACAGAAACGTCGGGAGAGGACGAACTTCTCTGAACTGACTGATACGTCAGTGTTGTTATTTTTATTTTCCCGAACGCGCAGCTACGTAACGTTCCGATTGAAAAACAAGCCAGTGGACGGTAACGCCTTCTGTCAAATCTCTCATCCGTTCAAATGAAGGATCGACGTAGACACCGGGCCCTAAAAACGTAGCTTTGGTGTTAGCGTTCAATTTCTTTAGCTCATGTTAAGGTCGGGGGTTAAAAGAACACGCCAACATTTTGAGAAATTAGCTTATCGTCTTCTTAGCACAATGAATGGAAGCGGACATGACCGGTTAACCTATAGGCATTGTCCAACTAACACCTCTCCCGAAGGCTAACCAGTCATGTCCGCTTCCATTCATTGTGCTAAGCTAGGCTAACATGCAGCCAGGTAGCTCTCTCCTGAACGCACAGAGAGGAAACTGGTATCTATCTTCTTGTCTCTCTCTGGAGAAGACGGTAAGCTAACTTCCCCAAAATGTTGGCGTGTTCCTTTAAAGTAGTCGAGAAGCATGTCTTCAAAAGCATGGTGAATACTACGCACACAGTACACAAACGTGTGTGTTATGGCTCTGGGTCTGAGACGTGGATGCCGTGTACGTCTTGGTGGGGGTCGTTTGTTCAGCGGGTCCCTCCTGGTGACGAGTGAGACTCAGCTGTTGCCTGCGGTGCCACATTGTTGCACTCGAGGCGGCTTCCTCTCGCAAGCATTTGGCCACAGGGTCATTCATCTAAATGTGTTGTTAGCGCTCACTCACAGACCACCTCAGCTGTCAATAACCTCAGCAAGTACTTAGGCGGAGTTGTGTGGTGTGTCCCGGTGTGTGTGTGTGTGTGTGTGTGTGTGTGTGTGTGTGTGTGTGTGTGTGTGTGTGTGTGTGTGTGTGTGTGTGTGTGTGTGTGTGTGTGTGTGTGTGTGTGTGTGTGTGTGTTAGGGGTGGGAATCACCAGAGGCCTCACGATACTTGAGTCCCGATACGATAGTATTGCGATACTAAATATGTTGCGATATGCTGAGTATGCGATATATTGCGATTTATTGCCTTTTTTCAACTGCAAAGTAAAACTTTGTCAACATGTTTTATCTAATAAAATAAAGTTCAGTCTGTTCATCTCACTTCAATAATTTTTATTGCAGAACATGGTATTTTCTCAAGCAGACAGATGTAAACACACTGTAATCTGTGTTGCATGTATACCTGACAAACTGAACTGTTTGTATTACAGTCATATTCCAACTTAACTGAATGCACATGTGTGCGTGTGTGTGTGTGTGTGTGTGTGTGTGGACTACTGTACTATTA
>NW_028173492.1:86126-165476 GCF_963971535.1 Notolepis coatsorum
GACAATCATCCCTCTTAAGCCTTGGTCCCATTTTCCCCTGTCCAACTGGCTATGCACCCAGAAAGCCCTTTCCGCCGCTGAGACCTTGTTCAAACAGTGGACTTAGAGAAAAGGCCCATAGCATTGCGTTCCAAACAGCCTGGCTGTTAGCCACCAATAAAGGCCGCTGTCCTCTTCAGTCAGTGGTAGAGAGGAGAATAGGGCCTTATTTACATCAATGAAAGACAATTCCCCTCTCACATCTGGCACCAGACAGAGTTCCATTTATAGAGAGATTTCTTTTTTCTTTTACTTGTGTAATCTACTTTTTGGTCTGCACCTCCAGATAATTCAAAGCGCATTCTACCTTTAAACACCAGTAAAAAGATCTGTCTTTGGCTAGAGGCGCTCTCTTCTATTCCTATAAACACTAGTAAAAATATCTGTCTTTGGCTAGAGCTCTCTTCTATTCCTATAAACACCAGTACAAATATCTGTCTTTGCTACAGTTCTCTTCTATTCCTTTACCTAAACACTAGTTTAAAAAAAAAAAAAATTCACCAGGTCTCTAAGCCAAAATAGTTTTCATATGTGAAAAACACATTTTAATTATGTGATTTAACACAGGTTGAGTAGAATTGAGGAAAATTACCAGTCACAGTCAAATGTGCTAGCATTTTGCTAGTGCTAATTTAAGGCCAACACAACTTGAATGAGTATTGCGTTGATATTATATTTCACAGGTTTCTGTGTCAAAATGGTTACAGTTGATCTAGGTTTCTTTATGATACAGAGTTGATCGATTTGCCCTCCTTGCAGTCCGCCCCTCTTCAGTGTTGCAAGCTTGGAGGTGCTGGGCAGTTTCCTCTGTTACAGAACATAACGGCCAGCGTCCTGAACATAATACTGTCTGTAATTACAGACAAAAATGTGTGTCAGTTTATGGTGAATATATCAGTGATTGATACTGTAGAGATCATGGGTTTTCATGAAGATTCTATCAAGGTTAATAGTTTCTCTCTGCTCCATGTTTCAGAGTAACTGTGGAGTGGTGTGTTTTATAGTGGATATCTGAGCCTCTAGTGATAGCGCGGTTGTTGTCAGTGAAAAACGTCCTTCTCTCACACCCCAACCCATGTAGCTAGCGAGGGGACGTGTGAGAATGCTTTGCCACCTAAAATGGGGCACTTTGACACTTTCTGAGTGCTAAAAGCAGAGATGTCGGTGTGGGCTTCGACACGGTTCAGAATTACACTAAAAGCAGGTAGTAAGTGTTTTTTCTTCTCCCAGGCCTTTGGGAAGAATAGGACCGACAATCAAATGGAGGACTGCAGTGTTTGTGTGTACCTCTTGTGTACGTTTGCCGCAGGTGTTGGACGGTTTTCTCTAACAAATCCACAAGTAGAGACGCCTTGAGGTCATGAAGGTTAGATCGCTTCAGTGTTGTCATATTGTTTCATTGGAGAATATTTGACGATAGAAAACATCAAGTGATTATCAACAGATGTTGAGAGACACTGCTGAGAGGCAGCTGTTTTGCATTAAGTGCCACATGCATATTACATACTAACAACACACCATGACACCTTCGGTGCTTGTGCATCTGTGTGTCTGTGTTTGTGTGTGTGTGTTTGTGTCTGTGTGCTCATGTGTGTTTATTGTAACCCTATCAATTAAAGCCCCAATTCTGGATACAAAATTAATAAAAATTGCCATATACATGTGGGGTGTATATTCACATACATTGTTGAATAGTTTGATCTGAAACTTAAACTTTCTTTAACCTATTGTATATCAGAATATAGGCCATCCCAATATAGGGCCCCCAGTCATCAACAACAAACTGTTTCAGCTGCTGCTGTCCAGCAAATGGTACCACAGCCTCAAGGCCCGGACCAGCAGACTCCAGGACAGCCCCCCCCCCCCACAGGCAGACAGACTCATGAACAAATAACACAAATAACAAATAACAGCCGGCTACTAGCCTGTGACTGAGACCAGTGCTGTTTTATCACTGTCTCTGCTACTGATTTACACACACTACACTTGTATTGTAAATTGATCCTATCCTTTTTTGTCATTGCTGCAAATTTGTATGTATTCTATACTGTTTTTATTGCTTCTTTTGTACTACTCTGTGTTGACGCTGCTGCCAAAAAACAAAGAATTGTACTCCTCTCTATACTGTAAAAGGATAGGGTTCATGTGACAATAAAGTTGATTCTGATTCTTTTTTGGGTCTGTTTTACACTTTTACAAACATTACCAATGAAAACAAACCTGCCATGGCCATAGAATGCAGTAAATGCAATTCAAAACACATATTTAGTTACTGTATATAATATGTATAATAATCTGTGAATTCCGGCCTATAAAATCCATAATTGCAGCAACATATCTACAGTCACCCCAATACAGGCTTTGTTTACATAATATCTTAACTCAATCAGCGCCAGACCCGAGTATAGTCGGGTTTTCATCGTTATTTCTTTTATTCGATATTTCCATTCACACGGACATCAGGGTTAACATGGGGAATCATCCTGAGAATGCCAAAGTGCAATACCGGCCGCATCCACCCAGGTGGCAGTATCGAGCACCCTTTGAAACATTATATCTTGGCCTGTGCGTCGATCAAAAGTCTCCGGTCGGATTTCTATTGGTCGGGCAAGGGGGGGCGGTTATAACGGTTGGATTGAGAAGCGTGAATTGCTCCCGGTGCATGATGTGTGGCGGATTATGTTGGCGACACGATCGACACCAATACTGGGACTCGCGATCAGATAATTGGAATATTCTTTTTGGGGTACATCCTAGTGAAGGTAAGGCCTATATGGTCCAACCATGTCTTCACCTCGATCACAATATATGTGTGTAACGTTCCTCCACAACGTGTGCAGTTGGTGACGATCAAAACATCCAAAAATGACCCCCCCCCCCCCCCCCACCCTTTCATGCATTCAACATAACACCGATAATATAGATGTGATTTAGTGTGAGATGTGATTTTTATGCGAAATAGTAGCGTGTACAGGCGAGAAATGGCAACATGTTTAGTGAATTGCACGTATTGCTGCATAGCGTCGTTTTCTGGAATTAGACAGGATTACTCTAAAACTATAGTCATATTCACCACGGTATAAAACGGGAATGTATGGATGAAAAAATTCTTTTTTTAACACATATTGAACGATAGATAGTCGATGTCAAATGGGCCATAGTATTGTATCCATAGCTATAATATAGAATATAGTTATAGCCCTGCAAACACCTCCACGTATTCCTATATTTTAAAGCGTCGGCCTTTTAACAACACATCACGCATATCGCTGTGGTGTCCATTGAGTTTTAATTGGATTGAAAATATCTTTTCACAGAATTGTATCATCTGAGCCTTTATGTTAAGGACTGACAGCATGTGACATTTTGCTGACCTTTGAGGCTGTTTACATTGTTTGTAAACATTGGATTATTTTAGGTTATGGTGACCTAAGAATGGTCAAAACGTTACAGTTTTCATTACATTTACATTTAGTCATAGCTGACGCTTTTATCCAAAGTGACTTACAAGTTTTGTACGACAAGTCAGCAGGAAGGGTACAACTCTATCAGCTGAGTAACAATGTTCATCAAAGTGTTGAACCCTGGGCGGCTAGGTGGCGCAGTGGGCAAGGCGCTCGTCACCAACGCAGGAGATGCTGGGTTCGAGCCCAGCTCTCGGCGTTGCTACTAGCTTGGCTGGTCGTTCATACTAATACAATTGGCAGTATTAGGGGGTGGGAAGCTGGTGGGTGCGGATCGGACGCTGTGGACAGTGACTCCTACAGGTCGGTTGGTGCGCCTGCGGTAGAATCAGGAAGCGATGGGGGCGGCGTGTCCCTCCCACGCAGACCCTCGCCGCTGAGAGATCGCGCTGTTCAGGTGAAAAGATGCGACAGCTGCCTCCTCGTGTACCGGAGGGGACACGTGATGCAAGGCTTCGTCCACATTGCAGCCGGCTTGTGGGAGGCATGGCCTAACAACGCTCGAGACAGGGGAGGGTAGAATTGGACAATACGAAATTGGGGAAGGGAGAAAAATAGAAAAATGGGGAGAAAAAGTTAAAAAAAAAAAAAAATTTGAACCCTCAATATAAAGTCACACTCTTTACATTTACATTTTACATTTAGTCATTTAGCTGACGCTTTTATCCAAATCGACTTACAAGTTCTGTACGACAAGTCATCAGGAAGGGTACTACTCTATCAGCTGAGTAACAATGTTCATCAAAGTGTTGCGTGTTACAGTGTAGGTTAGTTTATTAGGACAAGTGCATGACAGTAAGGTTAGTTAGGGTTAGATTTTTTTCTTTTATAAAACATTTTTAAATTTAATTTCAGATAATGGTTGAAGAAGTGCGTCTTTAGTCGACAGCGAAAGATTGGCCGGGTTTCGGCTGTCTTCAAGAACATACTACTAACTAGAATATACCCCAAAATGTACATGGTCAAATAAATTCCGCTTTGCAGCTTTAAGAGAGGTCTTGGTAGTAAAATGCCATGCTAAACCTGACATAAGCATCCTAGGCTAGGGGCTACTTGACCCCGCAGTCTGCAGAGGGACGGTGGGAGTAGAGAGGGGATGTCGGCGGTGCCAAGAAGCAACGTGCCACAGCTGGGAAACGCTGCTCACCAGCTGGACTCCATTTGGGGGTAGATCCACGGCCGCGGCTGCCGCATTTGATTTAGCATTCCTAGCAAAGCCTCGCTCTATGAGCTGGGCACACCAGGGCAGAGATGAGCACACGTGAGATTTAGAGATGCATTTCTCATAAATTGACACTTAACTGTGTGTGTGTGTGTGCATTTGTTTCGCCACCGTATGGACGACTCGTAAGATAATAGTTGCCTACATACAGCAGCATAATAATCTGATAACTTTTTTCAGTAAATAGTCATCTAACTTGTTACTTTTTACAAGCCAGTAATCTGATTACAGTTACTTTTGCAAGTGGCTGTGCGTTACTATTTAGTTACTATCTCATAATGCTGATGATAAGAGAGCCAGAGGTACAGTCAGCTAGACCGGAGATGGGACGTGCACTCGCGCACGCACGCACACAGCCACACACACATGAGAATAACAAACTATAATACCATGTTTTATATTACACAACGGTTTTACTTTTTTTTTATCTACTTTTTCTCCCCATTTTTCAATTTTTTCTCCCATCCCAATTTCGTATTATCCAATTCTTCCCTCCCCTGTCTCGAACGTTGCTTGACCATGCCTCCCACTGGTCGGCTGCAGTGAGGACCAAGCCTTGCATCACGTGTCGCCTCCGGTACTCGAGGAGGCAGCCGTCGCATCTTTTCACCTGAACAGCGCGATCTCTCAGTGGCGAGGAGTAACGCGTGGGAGGCTCACGCTGCCCCGTTACTTCCTGATTCTGCTGTACAGGCGCACCAACCGACCTGTAGGAGTCGCTGTCCACAACGTCCGATCCCCACCCACCGGCTTTCCCACCCCCTAATACTGCCAATTGTATTAGTATGAACGACCAGCCAAGCCGGAAGCAACGCCAAGAGCTGGGCTCGAACCCAGCATATCCTGCGTTAGTGGTGAGCGCCTTGCCCACTGCGCCACTTAGCCGCCCGGTTTTACAATTTTATTTTTTATTAAAATTATATTATATACATTTTCTATTTTATTTCGTTTGGGAACCACTGTCCTAGAGTGCCTGAGCAGTGGACAGCTGTGACCTTATATGGCCTGATGGCTGATGACGTCTCATGATGACCTGTCTGAGCAGCCAATCATGATTTATGACATTATGCACTTTCAATAAAGCATTATTTAAAAAACTGTTGTCATTCTTATGTTGTGGCAGCAGCAGGGGGGACGGGACGATGACTTCGTAACCTAGTTACTTTCAAAGTAACTAAGTTACTTTGATAATCAAGTAATCAGTAAAGTAACTAGATTACTTTTTAAAGGAGTAATCAGTAATCAGTAATCTGTGGCATCACTGATAGAGATAAAGCCAACTGTAAACGTGTCATTTGATTCTGTAACTCCACCGCTTTGCCATACAAAGGGAGACGGCTGTAACTGCAAAACAGAGATAAAACACTTATTATAAAGCAGTTATTTGTTGCTGTACAGTCAAATTAATTTGGTGGTTTTTCCACACAAAACATTAGAGATGCGATATTTCTTGTGATGACAAAACACTAACAAAAAGGAACCCTTATTCCTGTGGTTTCTTTTAGATTGTTAAGAGTGATTATCATCAACCGAAGCCTCTTCAAGGCACCACAGGCAATGAAGATTTAAAATGCTCTCAGAGTGATCCCAGTGACATTGACAATCCGTCATGTCTTTGACAGGGAGTAAAATTTAATTACATCGAATATTTTAATTTTTAGTGCATGCTCAGGATATTGCGGAAGAAACACTTTTCAAAATGTGGCTCTATTAGTTGCTACATGCTCAAATCTGAGCAGGGCCAAAAGTATGCAGGTCTTCCTGGGCAGTGGTAGCCTTAACTCTTTGAGCGCCACCGACTTTCCCCATCTGTACTGGCTGGCGCCAGCTTTTCTTGACCATTTTCACGATATTTCACGATCTTTGCGGAGCTATTGTATATTCTATATTATAGCTATGGAGACGTACAGTATGGCTCATTTGACCAACACTATTTTTTTTTTATCCTCTTTTTCCCCGCCTGATTTTCTATTTTTCTCCCCATCCCAATTTAATCGTTATGCCAATTCCCCCCCTCCCCTACCTGGTTGTTGTGCACATGTTCCTCCTACTGGTCGGTACAAGGGAACCCTGAAGTCCACCACATGCTTCCTCCGACACATGTGGAGACAGCCAGTGGCTCTTTTTTCACCTGGCAGCGAGGACTCTCATTGGCGAAGCGTAACGCGTGGGAGGTCACGCTGCCTTCACCATTTCCTGCCTTTCGCTGAGTAGGCACCCAGACCTGACCTGTAGGCATCACTGTGTCCACAATGCCAGATTACCACCCACGACTTCCCTCCCCCTAACTCAGCCAAACAAGTTAGTATGACGACCGGCCCAAGCCGCAGGGCAATGCTGACTCCGGGAGTCGAGACCGACACTATTTCTAGTCCAACATGTAAAAAAGAGTTTGTTTCTACATTCGTTCACAATTCAAAGCTAAACATTGCCCCGTTTAACAAAAATCCAGGCTGGTTTCCTAGATCGTGAAATAAAGTGTGTTTTGTGCAGCGTATGTGCAAATCTCGCGGCTGCTCGCTTGACACCTATATTATTGCCAGGTCAAAGGTAAACACATGACCTTGTTTCTTCACAAAGCCGGGGGGGGGGGTCGTTTATCCGACGCTGCGTGCATACAAACGCATTTTTATGATGGAGTTTCGGTAAAGTACACGTAAAACAGACGTTACCTTTGGTACTCCATTTCTCACTTCGAGTCCAAAAGTGTCTTGAATCAGAACAGGGTCAATACATATAACGTTAGGTAGCCCTCAACTGTCTTCTTCATTCTGCTCGGGCCAGAATATAGACGGAGGTTTCCTCATCGGTCGGTTTGATTATAGTTTCTATTATAGTCCAACATAGTCCATAGTCTGGTGGAAACGCACCTTATTGGTCCATAATCATCATCCATATAATCCATTTTGTCTTCTTCTTCATAATATCCAATAGTTCCCTCGCCATCGCATTGCAGGTTACTATTGTGTGCTCGGGCCAGACTATACTGTACCACAGAGTCGAATAGGTTTCCTCATCGGTCGGTTTGATTATAGTCCAACATAGTCCATAGTCTGGTGGAAACGCACCTTATCGTCCATAATCATCATCCATATAATCCATTTAGTCTTTTTCATAATATCCAATAGTTCGCTCTAATCTAGGCGATCGCGATTGTCAAACGTGTCCTGCTCAGTGCTGCTTGCAAATAGTCCCCAGTTGTTTGGGGGCTGTGGGGCTGGCACTAATGGCCCATGCATGTTCATAAGGTAGGCGATACTGCCACCTGGTGAGATTCGATCATTGCAATTCCAACGTAGGTAGCTGTGCCAGGGTAACTCAGAGGGCTCCGGCCGAGTGTGTAGAACGGGGATCAAAGGAAAAATATCAAAGGATCTAAAAACAAGATATTACGTTTTTGGCCGTCAATGAGTTAAGGGTAGAGAAGGAGGATTGTGACCAGAGTTGTCGCTGGTTCAAATTCCGGTGCACCAGCAGGGGAAATATGAATGGGGGAAGTGAATGAGTAATGCTTTTACTATGAGCAAGGCACTTCAAACCCCACCTGCTACATTGGAGCTGCTTAGTGGGCAACAGTACGAGACTGTGGCTGTACTGGGAAGCCCCCAAGTGTAAAAATAGCATAGATACTCAGCAAATCTTTTCTGGGTTTCAAAGGTTTAAAAAAAGGATGGAGTTTGAACTTTTGACCCTCTGAATGACCCCTTGACCCCCTTTCAAGGATTAAAGCCATGTAATGTGCAAGCATTTGAGTATGGAAATACACATACAAGGTAATCACATTGTGAATAATATTTAATAATGAGATTAAGATTTTGAGAACCTGTGATTTAGGGAACCTGTTGCATAGCTTATTGTGATCATTCTCAGTGGGAAGATGTGGAGGATAAGTCAACTTCAATTAAAATATCTTATTTTCTGACAACAAATCACACTCTTCAAGATAATGTCCGGCAGCATGGCTACATGAATAGAGCTCCGGACTCATGATCGGAAGATCACCGGTTCGAGCCCCGGTCAAGGCCGTTGTCGGAAAGTGTTGTTGTTATGTTACAGTGATATCCTTCATCATCCTTCGGATGAGATGCTAAACTGAAGTCCTGACTGAATTTGGTTGTTAACACTTTCAGCGCCATAAGCTGTCCCCATCTCTGCCGCTAGAAGGCCAGCTTAAAATGGTAATTTCCGCTGTGTTTCATGATGTTTGCAGAGCTGTGTGTGCGGTTAAGCATTACATCACGCGCAGGAGTGGTTTGTGAAAAATAAACCATGCCTAGGGGTGGTCGTTAGACCCCCCCTAGGCATGGTTTATTTTTCACAAACCACGACTACAAGTGGTGTAATGCTTTTTTATACAACGGCATGCAAATTTCTCGATTCTGATTGGCTGAAACAGTCCATTTACACGTATGTATTGGGAACACTCCACGCTGCTGGCCCAGGACCCGCCTACAACCGAATCACATCACATCACTCCGCCGGATCACAAGATGGCGGACAATAATCTTTAACAAATGGATATGTTGATAACGACTAAATATCAAGCGATTCTGTCATGGCGAATGTCTTAGTCTCTTACACAATGTTGGATTGTGTAATCTATGGGTCATGAATCATTGTGTAACAAAAGAAAAATCGCGGATTGATTGATTGATTAATTTGCAATTCTTTTTCATTTTTTTCCCTTCCCTCTGACTGCAGTGCTGTCTCTAGTCTCCACCAACCCCCACATACCCCCCCCCCCCCCCCCACACACACACACACACACACGTACACATTCACATTCACACACACACACACACACACACACACACACACACACACACACACACACACACACACACACACACACACACACACACACACACACACACACACACTCCTGTCTGCAACAGTGGGGGAAAGTCAGACTGAGAGAGGAGCAGCTGAGAGCTGCGCTGTTTTAAGTGAGCATGGTCTATTGAATTGATTGATTGGTTGATTGCTAATTTTATTACTGTATGCCTGGTTTCCAACTGGTTAAGTTTAGGCTAAAAAAATTAATAAAAAAATAGGGCGAAGAAAACTTTTTTTTCCTATAGGGCAAAGAAAACTTTTTAATTTGTTTTACCTACTTTCTATAGAAGCATCTAAGAATGAAGTTCTATAGAAAGTAGGTCTGCATCCCCTTAACAATTGTGTGTATTGAGCCGTACTGTATTGTACCCATTCTGCATCTGGTAATAAAATGTTCAATCAATCATTCCAATAATACACAGTTGGATGTGTTAGTTGGTTGGATGCACTTCCGAGCTGCTTCCACATGAGGCAACTTCTCTCAATCATTCCAATAATACACAGTTGGATGTGTTAGTTGGTTGGATGCACTTCCGAGCTGCTTCCACATGGAGGCAAATTGTCTTTTTTGTAGTTGTGGGAACTACTTTTTCTGGCGGATGGTTTTTTCAATAAATCTTCGATTAATGTGTGTTTATTGTATAGCAATAAGGTTGGATGAATGTGGCAGTTGTATAAAAGCTTTACACAGATTTATTGAAAAAACCATCCGCCAGAAAAAGTAGTTCCCACAACAACAAAAAAGAGAAGTTGCCTCCATGTGGAAGCAGCTCGGAAGTGCATCCAACTGTTCTCAGTAGGACATCCAACCAACTAACACATCCAACTGTCTTTCAACTAAGACATCCAACCAACTAACACATCCAACTGTCTTTCAACTAAGACATCCAACCAACTAACACATCCAACTGTCTTTCAACTAAGACATCCAACCAACTAACACATCCAACTGTCTTTCACCTAGACATCCAACCAACTAACACATCCAACTTTTCTTTAGTTTTTAACCTACTTTCTATAGAACTTCATTCTTAGATGCTTCTATAGAAAGTAGGTAAAACAAATTAAAAAAAGATTTTTTTTGCCCTATAGGATTTTTTTTTTTTTTTTTTTTTTTTTAAACCTACTTTCTATAGAAGCAGCTGGGAGGTGCGCTGTTTTAAGTGAGCGTGGGTTATTGAATTGATTGATTGATAATTTTATTACTGTCCGCCTTGTTTCCAACTGGTTAAGTTTAGGCCCTCTTTCGAAGTTGGTTAAGGTTAGAGTTTGGAACCAGGGCTGGTGGTCTATCGCCCTGCTCTAAAGACAAACTCTAACCTTAACCAACTTCGAAAGAGGGCCTAAACTTAACCAGTTGGAAACCAGGCAGACAGTAATCAAATTAGCAATTAATCAATCAATCAATCAATCAATCAATCAATTCAATAGGCCATGCTCACTTAAAACAGCGCACCTCCCAGCTGCTTGAAAGTAGGTAAAAAAAAGAAAAAAAATTGCAAATGAATCAATCAATCAATACGCGCGATTTTTATTTTGTTCCACAATGACTCATGACCCATCAATTACATCATCCAACATTGTTTATGCAACTAAGACATTCGCCGTGACAGAATCGGTTTATATTTAGTCGTTATGACGCTATCAACTATCCATTCAGTCCACCCTCACTTAAAACAGCGCACTTCCCAGTTGCTTCTATAGAAAGGAAAAAATATATATAAAAAATGCAAATTAATCAATCAATCAATCCGCACAATTTTTATTTTGTTCCACAATGACTCATGACCCATCAATTACATCATCCAACATAGTTTAAAGAACTAAGACATTCGCCGTGACAGAATCGGTTTATATTTAGTCGTTATGACGCTATCAACATATCCATTTGTTAAAGATTATTGTCCGCCATCTTGTTTTTTCCTAAAAATCCGCACGGCGGAGTGATTGTAATTCGGTTGTGGGCGGGTCCTGGGACCAGGAGCGTGGAATTGTGAAGAATACATACGTGTAAATTGACTGTTTCAGCCAATCAGAATCGAGAAATTTGGATGCCGTTGTATAATCTGTATTATAGCTGTGGAGACAATGGTGTGGCTCATTTGACAGACACTACTTGTAGTCCAACATGGAAAAAAATAGTTTGTTTCTACACACTGTAGTTTGTAGTTTATTACACGTTAAACATCGCGCATTTCCAAGATAATCCAGTCTTTTTCCATAGATAGCGAGATAATTAAAGAAAATTAAATTCATCAATTCATTAAAGAAATTGATTGAAAAACGCGTTATGTGCAATAAGCCTGAATCGTTCTGGTTGATTCCCTGAAACCCCAAATACTCCCAAATCAAAGGTATACCATGTACATAATGTACCTTCACAAAATCATCAAGGGAGGGGGGGGGGGGGGGGGGTCATTTTAACTCAAAACTGTGATCGTGTTTGCAGAGCATGTTTTACGTCTGCGTAACACTGCGATCGTTAGAAAAACACGCTTCAGGTTCGGTAAAATAGACATAGAATATACCTTACCTTAGCCAGAAGGTATTCCAAAAAGAATAATTCCAAGTGATCGCATCGCGATTACCAGTGTATATGTCTATACACGTTTCGATGGTAAATACGCTTGGACAACGGAATTTCGAGGCGATCAATGTGGATCTCTGTTCAAGCAGGAGGAGGAGCCCCTACAAAAAAAAAAAAAGGAAAACGTGTATCCACATCAATGCAATTCCAGTTCAGACACAGACGATACTGCCACCTGGTGATATTCGATCGGCATTGCAATTCCAATGTATACAAACGAGCCAGGGATGGCTAGAATGATCCGGATGATGATTTAGAACAGGGATCAGAAGAAAAAGATCAAAGGATCTAAAAACGTATTATTACATGTTTGGCGCTCAAGCATTGGCGAGCAAACGCGTAATATTACGTGGTTGGTGCTGAATGAGTTAAAGAACCCAGGACGCCTATCGTAAAGAGTAGGGGGTTCCCTGACGTTCCCAACCAGGTCTCTGACATCAAGGGTACCTAATCCCATCCCTTTCCCTAGCCTGCGTAGCCCAAGGTTGGGTGCTACCAGTGGTGGTGAAGGAGACAATTTCCACCCTACATTGTGGGGAGCGCTTTGAGTCAGAGAAAAGCGCTATATAAATGTAATGAATTATGAATTATTATTATAAATTATGTCCATGTCGGTTAAATTGTCTCTAGATACTGGCTGGTTGGGTGTTTACAGTATATTCCCGAAACAAAGTACTTTGTTATACAGTAACTATCATCATCACATCCACGCTGTCATCGGGAATCAGAAGACTTCACGGCCACTCTGCTGTGTGTGTGCTGCGGAGAGGAACACTCATTTGCGAGTGGACCATTGTGCATTGTATGGAGTGAAACAGTGTTCTGTGTTCTGTTTTGGCTCGTTTCTCCTACATGAGCGTCGTCCCTTCCTGATTACAGCCCAGCCTCTGGGACAGAGCGGTGGAATATATGATACCTGTGAGATGCTAGGACCTGGAGTTTAACTGAAGTCAATGGCGTATGACTCCCTTCACCGCGGCGGAGGGTAACCCACACCCCGAAGTCCTATACCTGATTCTTTCTTACGGGCTCCAAGAAAGATACCTGAACGTGGGATCTGTTTGTAAGGTCATGGGGTTAAAACTTACATTCCAGAGGAGAACGCTTCCTTTAGCTCGGTTGTTTCGCTATCCCGCCGCTGTTCTCGGCTGTACAAACCCCACTTGTAGTTGGTATTTTCAGTCCATAATTATAATGATTCAGTTGTGAAAATACTAGTCCCTTCATAGCAGGCTACCCCCCTGCCCCCCCGCCCACTGTGTTGAATCACTAGCTACAGCAAAGTTCTCCCAACCCCTTGGAACAACGAGGTCAGGGGTTCAGGTTTAGGGTGGGGAAGCCTCTCTCTTCAGGCTATGGGGGAGTTTGCTCCAGACCGAGTCGAAAAGCAGTGAAATGAGAGGGTTTTCACAGATTAGGGAGGCGCTCAGGTTAGCGTGGCCCACGGGGAGAGGCGCGAGCCGAACCAAAAAAGAACATTAGCAGAAAACGGAACTGCCGTGGGCAGTTTTCCCCCACAATAACAGATTTACAGTATCATGCCTACTTGAGAGTGTAATGAAATATGAACCCTTCCATGAGTACTTTTTAAAAACATAACGGATGTGTAACGGATGGTATCGTGAAGCGCAGTCAAGAAGGGCTGGGGTGAGTAGTGGTGCTATGGGTTAAACTCACTCTCACATCCTCAAAAAGACAGATAGACACGTTGCGAAGTAGTGAATTCACCTCTTGGTATAGCGGTCTGTGTTGTTGCCTGCGGCGTGGGAGACCGGGGTTCGAATCTCCCTCGGGCATCGAAGTTTCAGGTGACGTTGTCACAACCGTTACATATGTATATCATTTCTTTTTTTAAATGTTTTCTTGGAATAGATTATCTCATTGGAATGTTCAGTCCCAGGATTTCACAAGTAATATGAAAAAGAATTAAGAATAACCTTTGTACTGTCTTTTACTATCATGCACTTTGCTACTAAATCATTTGTCTTGCCTATATTACAACTTACTATGCTAATACGGCTTTACTACTATGTACTCAAGACTGTAGCACTCAATTGTTACTTTAGCTGAAAGAGTTGTACCCCTCCTGCTGACCTGTTGTACAGAACTAATAAGTCGCTTTGGATAAAAGCGTCAGCTAAAATGACTCAATGTGAATGTAATGCAAATGTAAGACGGCACATCTGAAAATGTTCCTCCCCTCGTAGCACTTGGTGGCGTTCCACACACAACAGTGGATGCTGTTATTGTGCCTTATGAACCAATGTGACTCATGAGACCATCGCCACCCGTTTCAAAGGGAGTAGGCAGGCGGCCGGGGTGGAATAATGGGTGGGTGTACATTCTAGCGCCAGTTACAACAGGAAAAGGGAAAGTCGAAGAGGCATAAAAGAGGAGCTCTAACAGAGGAGCGCTGACAGAGAGCTCAGACGAGGTCATCCTCTCTCGCCCCTCTCGCTCACATGCGCCTTCAATCAGAAAGGTCCCTGCGGCCTAAAACCCAAACGGTGGCATTCCTCAGTAGCCCACTCATGGCACGGCTCTTAAGAGCATCTGTGACCCCCGCTTTGTCTCGCGATAGACAAGGACTTATAGGAGAGGTCGCGGATCCGGGTCGGGGGGGCTCTGCTCCTCGACACTTCCACCCCGATGACGGGGCCACAATGCGGCCCTTCATCGCAGACGGTCCAGGCTCGTAACTCTGTGTGGCTCCTCGGGTTTTTGGCAGGGGCGCGTTCTGCCCTCGGGGCTTGCGGCAGGATAGGCCACGGCCCTCTTGGAGGAGTAGGTAACCATGGCTTTGACACGGGTCACATCCCCTCTGATCTCGGTAGGCACAGGGCTCCGCGGCAGGATGCCTTTGATGAGAGACAGAGCCGAGCCGAGGGAGAACGGCCCCGGTCCAGTCAATCGCTTTATTATGATGACCTGCCCTCAGAGGTCAAAAGGGCAAAATGTGACACACTCTGTTGTTTCTTCAAATAGCCCCGGATACATTCATAGTCCATGCTTTGTCCTTTTCCTGATCTCTCTATCCCTTCTCATTCATAATTCTGGTCCACACAGTCCTACTAACATGGACTTTTCCACAAAAGCAATTTCCATATATCAACACCACGCCGCATTGTGCGGTATAGACATTGGCAACGCGTCTCTCATGCTCTTTAATTTCCACAATACGTACCATTATTCATGTGTGGTTTGGAGAAGGCCCTGTGCTGTTTCCTCTGCACAATGAGCTATTGTTTGCGCACCACTGGGTTCAGCTGAACTGCTGAGTAACTCGTCTCGCCAGGTGGGAGGCTCCGGGGTTGATCTGGTGAATGTGAGTAATTACTAAAGCAATAGATGTTTACATGTGTGAAGCTTCATCCGGATCTTGGCCAGGGACCAGCAATAATGACTTCATCGGGGAGAGAGCTTCAAATGAGAAACTAGTTGTATTTTGTGCAGTACAGTAGCTTAGCTTTCGCAATATTAGGCCTATGTTAACATTCACCTTGTTCCATTGTGGGAAGACTAGTTTTTAGTACATTCCTTTTTTCTGTCGTTGTAATTCTGCATATCTACAGTACTTTACTAACACAAGTACCGGTGCTATTCCAAGAGCGAATCAAGCCACTCTGGCAGTGTTAGTGCCTTGCTCAGAGAACCAAGCACTCCACACACATTGACCTACACCATATGTTGTGGATTTTTTTTTGATACAAATGTAACCTATTTCATTGCGATTTATAAATCAAATCAACCTATTGACTTCTGGTGCACGTTGACCCTCTGTGCAACTTGCTTTGTCTAATGGTGGCTTTAGTTACAGGATGCTAATGAGATGCCCGGCTAATTTTACCTTGTGAGGCAGCTGGATTCGTGAGATGTGAAACAAACCATCTGGTGCATCAGGTTATGGCTAATGTGCCCGCTCCTAACAACAACAACACCAACAACAACAACTGACAGCTGCCTTTCTTGAATGTGGAGCTACCGCCAGTGAACTGCATGAGCCCTGCCATGAGAGGCTAGTCAGCTAGGAGACAACTGAGCAGAAGGGAGGGGTCTCCACATTGTTTCCCCTCCTCTTCCTGGAGCTTGGACCACGGAGAACAGCATGGGTTGTGGTGGTGGTTGTGATTGAGGCCATAAAGGGGTGGTGCCATAATTAGTGGTAATTAAGTAAATAACTGATCACATTAGGCCTAACAAAATAAATTGTTTGGTTCCTGTTGGTTTGTCAGTTAAAGCCATGGGTAGGTAGGTAGGGCATTTATTTAATTTAATTTATTTCCCACGGCGACTATGGATAGGGAATTTCTTTATTTAATTAAAATGTTCACGACAAGGCGGTCAGGTGGCGTAGCGGAGATTGCGTTCGTCACCAACACCGGAGACGCTGGATTCGCCTGTTCGAATCCAGCTCACAGCTCCGGCGTTGTCACCAGCTTGGCTGGCCGTTCACACTAATACAATTGGCTGTATTAGAGGGTGGGAAAGCTGGCGGGGTGGGTCCGGGTCGTTGTAAACAGCGACTCCTACAGTTCGGTCGGGGCGCCTGCTCAGCGCGGATAGGATCTAAGGGGGGTAGTGTGATCCTTCCACACGTTACACCCTCTCAGTGAGAGTCCGCGCTGCCAGGTGAAAAGAAGCGGTTGATTGGCTAGACGTGTGTCGGAGGAAGCACGTGATAGCCTCCACTCTCCCAGACCGACTGTGGGGGGTAAGTGCGCAGCGACCAGGAAGGGGATTGGGAATTGGCATAACGACTAACATTGGGATGGGAGAAAATCGGAGGAAAAAGGAGGGGGAAAAAGATAAAAGAAAAATAAAAAAAATTCACGACAACATGGATGCATGTACTCTGCCAGCATGTTTAATATCCATAATACTAAAGGTTAAAATACAAACACACTGTACTACAAAAGTACAATGTACAAAAGGTAGTAGTATTAAAAATGCCACCCCTAAATACTCACTAAATATCCTGACGTCAGAGAGCTGTGCAAATATTGTGAAATACTTGCTTTTTATATATTCTCATTATTGACATGGACTGCACTTTTTGACTAAGATTTAACTAAACTGTATTGTAAAAAAATATATATATATATTTTTAACTCATAAAATACATTTGGGTCGCACCTTCAGCAGGGTCGGTCGGCAACCGGAACCAAACCATTTATTTTGCATGACCTTACGGATCTTATATCTTATCTTCTTATATATACGTGTGGTTTGTATATATACTGTATATATATATATATATATATATATATATATATATATATATATATATATATATATATATATATATATTATGCGCCTGGCCTTAAGAGCACGTGGAGCATCTGCTCTCCCACTATTGAACTTGGGGGAGCAAGGGTATGATCTTGCTCCACCACTTTTTGATCATATGAAAAATATGATATACCCCCCCCCCCCCCCCCCCCAATATATAAATCTAACCATAACTACGTAATTTCAATCAAATTAATAATACGCAATGACACTTAATAACACGTTTTTAAGTTTCCAAAAATTGCGAACCCCCCCCCCCCCCCCCCTGCCCCATTATGGTTTGATCCAGTTCCTCCCATCTCCAGCGCGTAGACCTTGGCGCACAGCGCTGCAGTCTGGCTGCAGGTAGGCTGAGTGTAACATCAAAGCCCACAGAGTGTGTCATAATATTGGTGGCAGGCAGGCAGGCTTTTCCAGTAAGTTGTTCAAATAAAAGGATTATGTTAGACATAAGTTACTATTGAGTGGTAGTAGAACTTCTACGGTTCTACCACGCAATACAATAAAAGTGTTTCACGGTCCCGAATTGCGATCTGGTCATACGGTTTCCTCGAATAAATAATAATAACGTTTCCCTCTCTGGTTGGCGTTAGCTTTAGTGCTAGCCGCTAGCTAACGTTATCTAGATATGTGGTGTGAGCTGGATGACGTTGACTTCATTTCCAAACGTTAACGCTATCTATATGGCAGACGAGCAGGGCCGGATTAACGACGGCCGCGGCCCGTGGGCCTATAGTGACGAGGGGCCTCCATTTTTTTTCTTTTTTTCAGATCGATGTCATGATTGTGCACTGCAGACTCAGGGAGGAGGCAGAGAAGGAGAGAAAGAGACACAAGATTTACAGGTAATGGAAATATATATTTTTTCTCTTTCTTATTAAAAACTTGGCCTATTTGAAAGGAGATTGATTTAATAAAAATGAATGAGCGAAAAATCAATATACAGTGTATATAGTATAATATATTATTATTATAGTAATTGGCTATCATACTGCAATATAAACTGAGTTTTATAGTGAAAAGAGCAGCTTTATTGGTCAAGATTGAAGGCTCTATATTGCAGGAAATTGCACGTACAGGTTCATTAAATTTAAAAAAAAAAAAGTCTGCCTTGGAGGGGGTCGTGTCTGTCAAATAAAAAAAATTAAAAAAAAATTAAAAAAATTTATAAAAAAAAAAATGTGCACCCCCACTTTCAACTATAACTAGGCGGCCATATATATATATATATATATATAGATTGTAATAACTATAATATTAGGGCTGACATTGTCAAGTTGACAAGTCTTTTTATTAAAGATTTTTATCAAGAGTTTATCAAAGTATTATCGTTGTGTATCCGCAGTCACTGAAGGAACATTTCACTGCCGTTGTACATGTAATAATAATGGGTATATGTGACAAATCAACTTTTGCCTTGACTTGAGGTGTCATGGGACCAGTGTTCTACAGCGCCAACATGTTCCTGCCCGCTCCAAATGGAACTCCAGTCCCGTGGGCCACTGAACTTCGGCGCTATTGTCAAGGAAACGTCATCGTTATCGATGTCTAGACCAGATTTTTCTAAAGACCTTGGCCACTAAGGAGGGAGTGCGTGGAACATACAGTGTTTACTAAAGCTGTGACTGAAATCAACCGTCTACTAGTGGCGCCATGGCTAAAATCCTGTATCCTACATCCCATGTGTTCGAATCTGAATCATGACCTCGGTCCGTCTCTGTCCACCGTGTACAATCTAATGGAGTAAAAGTGCTGTACATTTATTCTCTAAATACTGTAATATATTGTATACAGTATACTATACTGTATTTTTAAATGTGGGGAAAAAACGTGACGCAATACCTGAGATTCAGGCACATTCCCCAATCAGGTCGGTAAAGCTGAGATCTTTGAGGCCGATAATGTGTTAATAAGGCTCTAATACGGTGAACACTTGGTGGTTTATGTCCTAATCTGATTCCATCCTGCACACCATTTTACACCAGTTTGTTTATAGAACATAACCCTTAACCCTAACCTCCGTAAAGAAGTCACGCCTAACCCTAACCTGAAATAGACATCACTTGCTAAAATACAGCCAATGGTGGTTGTGATGTCCTAATTTGTTTAAATGATTATCGAAAACAAAATCTAAATGCATGCTATCCTCTCAAATTTACCGACCTGACGGGGGAATATACTTATAAGCCGGTATATAATAGTTTCCCCGCATGTATTGCATACAGTATATATACATACAAAATGTATACAGTGTATATAATCGAGAAACAACATATCGGATGACATTTGGAGATACAAGCGGATGAGAATAAAAACCACACTTTGCGACCCTTTGACCTCAACCCGACCTCTACTGTAGTCAAAGCGGTAAACGCATGGATGTACAGTAGGACGATGTATGAATGAACCGCCTACCATGTGGCTCCTGAAGCTGAGTGGTTCTGTGGCCTCATTCCGTCTCGCAACGTGTGTGTGTGTGTGTGTTGCGTCTGTCTAATTACAAAGCCGTGTCCGTTTGTGATCAGTGTGGCTCCTGATCTGTGGCCCCGGGCTGTTTTTCTCCCATCATCTCTCAGAGAGAATAAGGAATTCTGGTGGCAAAAGCAATCAGGGGGATCCGCTTCAAGCCGGTCCTCCGCTGAATTTGCTGTCAAATTAAAAATAATTTGTTCTCGTTCTTTTTAACATCTTTCCTCATATACCTCCCTCTATACTACCCACCTCTATATCTCTTTCCCTTTCTTCTGCCCCCCCCATTTTCTTCTGGCTCTAGTTTTCTTCCTCTCTCTCTCTCTCTCTCTCTTCCCCTCTGCAGTGTTTTATGTGGCTCCTGGAATCGTTTCCTCGGGGCCAGCCTGCCACTGTTAATTTTGGAAAACATGCCTGCTAACTTTAGAAACTGCTCTGTATGCGTTTTGTGTGTTTGGAGTATCCTTTTTCGCCAAGGTTTTCAGACAGTAGCCACATTTTTGCCCTTGCAAGCATAGTGAAGATGTAGGGTGGGGTGGGTCGGGGGGGAAAGGGGTGGGTTGTGGCAGAAGCCCCCATAAGATACACATTATCTTTTCATTAGTGGATTATAATGAAGAACGACACACTGTGTGATGTGTGGAGATGAAAGACGGGGCTTCAAAGAGAAAACAAAGTTTGCCTCTTCTATTATTCAAGCATTATACATATTACAGATAATCTATGATGAAATGGACTTAATAAAACAAAAAAACTGGAGTATGTGTTGTTTGCAGAGAAACCGTGGATGGTCGCCGCTGTGCCAACGGACCGATCTCAAACCCGCCCTCTTTTCTTGATACTCCAATCCGTTTGCTTCCCTTGGACAAACAAAAGTCTGTGATTGGAGGATCAAGAAAAGAGGGCGGTGCTTGAGATCAATTAGCAATGTTCGATCTATTCTCAAATACACACAGAAAAGAAAAAAACAACCTAAATGGTAGTGTGACAGGTACATAGTATGTGAATTTACAGTAATTAATGCTACATAATAGTATATTTCTTTTAGTATAGGATTTATGCCAAGTCATCATACAGTAGGTTGCATATCTTTACTGTGTGCAATACACATTTACACAGGTCTATTCAGAGACCAGATCCCCACGTATTTTGGATGCAGATGAACCCTTTTGACATGATGATCCCCCCCCCCGTAGAATTCATTAGCTCACACCCAGAGAGTTGAAATAAGACACTAGTCTTTCATGTGGCCCAGAGGGACCGGAGACCATGTGATTTCAAAGGAGACACAACACAGGATGTTGGCTTAAACAGAAAAAAGGGGAAATACTGTATTTGAAATGTACAAAAGCTATATACACACACACACACACACACACTCACACACACATACATGCGCACACTGAGCATAGTAAAGTAGATGGGTTACACACATTTAAAAAGGCTACTTTTAATGTCGGCATAACGTAACAAAACTCAGGAGGTCGTCTGCAAGGTCATCGGCCTTTCTGTCCTTAATACGATTTTCGTTATCAAAGTCTGAGGTCTTCGCTGGACTCTTTACAGTTCATACAAAGCCCAGGAGGGAGAGGGAGGGAGGGGGTGTTATGAATTTATTAATTAGGGTCGGATCTCCACTGAGAACACACAGAGGTACTTGCATATTCCTTTAGAAAACGCTCCTCGTCAGACACGAGGGTTCATGTGCCCCGACAGACTGACACAGAGGCAATAACCCCCGTCCTCCTCCATCACTCGGTCCGCTGAGATGGACCCGTCGAGGGCTACCGCCTGCATCCAGAGGGCACCTGGAGGAGATCTGTTTTTTTTTTATTGTTTTTTTTTACAGTGCCATCGTCTTAAGAGCTGGGCCGATCTTCCAAAAAGCACTTGAACGTCCATTAATCCAAAGCTTGTGAAAGCCCCGTTGGCTTGTGTCTCTCATCTACCCCCCGGCGTGCAACGGTCATGTCTTTAGCATAATTTAAAGCAAGTACCATACAGTATAATCTATAAACACAAAGGTCATAATGAGAAAATAACATCTGGCGGGTGTTTCCAGATCGTGTCCATTTCCCTGGCTATGCCGTTCACACGCCAGCTCATTGACTTCGCATGCGCAGATTGGATCATGTCATCAAGGCACTTTGTCAACTGCTTTTCAGTGCTTTGTAAAGGGCTATTACACCAACAAATACTGTAAAATGGCCATTATTTGCTGATGCATTTTCATACCCTGGTCTATAATTTGTAGATAAAAAAGTATGGCTTTTTATTATAATTATTTTGAGATAGAGATAGATAGAAAATGGTCCATGATATACCTTTGCTATATTTACTTTAAACTTTTTATCACTACATACAATTATCTGAAGCAAATATTACAGAATATGCATATGGATACTGTGGACGATGTAAAAAAACAAAACAAAAACAAAACACTCCTGAAATAACCAGTTTGTTTGATCAGTGCTCCCCCCCCCCCTCTGGTTCATGTATTCCTGATGTAGAAATGTTCACGGATGGATGGATGGATAGATGAGGCATTACTAGATCTCTCTCAACTCATCATGTTGAGGAACTTGCTCTCCTCTGCCAGGGCTGTGAGCATGGAGCTCATGTCCCCGATGGCCATATTGCCGATCCCAGCCGGCACGGAGGCCAGCGTGACCGAGTTGCGTGGCGTGGTGAGGCGAGAGGAGCTCTGGGACAGGCTCTGCAGGAGGCCGGGGCTGAGCGTGCCCGACATGAGGCTGGAGTGGTCTCCGTCGTCCAGCATGGCGTCAAAGTCGATCTGGGTGTGCTCCGCCGTGCCGGAGGAGTCGACCGTGCTGCTGGTGACCTGGTTGACCCCCGGAGACGCCATGTTGGCCGCGGTGGTGCCGTTGCCAGCGGGGTCCTGGCCGGCACGGGGGGACATCGGGGCGTCGAAGCTGGCAGAGTTCGGCTCAAAAAAAGCGTGGATCTGGCCCGTGTAGAACAAGGCCGAATTGGGGTTCTCGGGAGTGCCGCTCTGTACCGCTGACCCGCTGGGCCTCTTTGGGCTGGCCTCCGAGGTGTTGTTGAAACCGGAGGCCTGGGGGAATCTGCCCTGCTGCGCGGCGCCGGACCCCGAGTACTGTCTGCCCATAGACTTGGGCTCCACCGGAGGCCTGGGCTGCAGCATCCCTCTGCCCCCATTCGGGACACTGGACTGCTGCTGGGGCAGGGCGGGGTAACCCTGCTGCTGCCCCACCTGATTCATATTGAGGGGGAAACCCTCGACCTGAGTCCTCGCTCTGTAACCCACCGTTTCTGGGTTAACCTGACCCGCCACGCCGCCGCTGTACGCGGATCTCACGTTTGCGTTCGCGGATACAGAGTTTGGATGCGTGTCTTGGCCGATGATCCTTTGCTGCTCGCTGAAGTTTGCACCGTTGCATTGCCTCTGTTGTTGTTGTTGCTGCTGCTGCTGCAGGGCGAGGCTCATCATCCTCTGGTTGTTGCGCTGCGTGTAGCCCTGCAACGCCATGTTTTGATTCATAGGCATCACCTGCTGGTTGCTGCCCAGGCCCTGGCTTTGTCCCTGGAAAGAGGTGACGTTGTATCTCTGCTGCACCACGGCTAGGTTGCCCCTGAGAGCCTGCTGCTGCTGCTGCTGCTGCTTGGTGAGCCTCGCTGTGGTGTCCACGGTTCCAGAGCTCACCTCATTCCACTGCACTGGCATGCTGTTCTTGTTCATGCTGCCCGACGGCGCCGGGAAGGGCTGCTGGGAGCCCCCAGGACTCATCTGGCAGGACTGGAGGTCCTGGCCTGACTGGGGCATGATGGCGTCCACCATGGCCATCCTCCTCTGCCCGTAGAAGGTCTGCTGCTGCTGCTGCTGCTGCGGAGCCATGCCTGTTTGGTAGCCCTGGGCCTGGTTGTTAGAGGGGTAGTCGACTGGGCCGCTTTGGCCAGAGGAAGTGTTCTGGGTCCTGAGGTACTGTACTACGTCATCGGGAAGCACCATGTCTTCATCCCCGCTCGGCTCCCCAGCCATCATCACCACCCCGTCCACTGCCATGTTCTCCATGGCCACGTTCTCAGAGATGCTGGGCGGCCGGGGGGCGAAGGGGTGGCGGTGCAGACTGCCGTCAGAGCGCGTGTAGGCCTGCACGGCCAGGCTCCGGTGGCGATCGGCGGCGGTGGACAGAGGATTCATCGGGTTCATGCTGTTCATACTGTTGTAGCGTTGGACCCTCGGTAGCGAAAGGGGGTCCAGGGTGGGCCTGCTGCGCACCGGGTCACTCGCCCGCCGGGGCAGGTCGGAGGGCACCTCGTGGGGCATCATGCTCATCTGGCTGCCATATCCGAGGTCGCTGCATCGCCGCGGCACGCCGCCGGAGAGTGGTTGGTGGTTGTACAGGTGGGAAGTGGAGCCCTCCTGGGAGTCGCCGTACAGTGCCATGCGGGTCCTCAGGCTCATCCTGTCCATGTTGGGCAGAGGGGTGGGCGGGGCGCCGCCGATGGCGGCGGCGTACTTGGCCTTGAGGCGGTAGTGCTGGGCCGGGGTCAAGCTGAGCAGGCTAGGGAGACCCCCTCCCCCGCCGCCACAGTGGCTGGCTTCACTGGAGCGGCGCGACAGGTCGGTGGAGATGGGGTCGTAGGAGTCGGCCGAGCTGATGTTGTTGTTGCGGTGGTGGTGGTGGCTGAACTGGGACGCCTCGCTCGAGCGCCGGCTGGAGCAGCAGGGCGAGATGCCGGAGGAGCGGCGGCTCAGGGTGTAGGCCGAGCTCATGGTGCTGGTGGTGCTGTCGCGCCGCGCGTTCAGCTGGTTGAGCACCGTCACGTCGCGGGACGTCAGGTCCCCCAGGCGCAGCAGGCCGGGGGGGTAGGAGCCGTGGTGCTGCTGCAGACCACTGGTGATGTTGGAGCTCTCCAGCAGGGGACCTGGGGCGGGGGGGCATAGTGAACAGTGTATTTTTTAAACAAATTTGTATTTAATTTTTTATTTATTTTTTTAAACAACATCACAGACAACATTGACATCAACAATAATAATAATAATAATAATAATAATAATAATAATAATAATAATAATAATAATAATAATAATAATAATAATAATAATAATATTAATTAGGGATGCTCGATATTGGCTTTTTTACCGATACCGATATACCGATATTGTCCAACCCTTAATTTCCGATACCGATATCAACCGATACAATATATGCAGGGTTTCCCCCCCAAAAAATTTAATAATTTCAGGTAATTAACATTACATATCTCTTGTTGTGGAATTAACACAACATTATGCATACTTTTGACAATAAATAAAATCTGAATTTGTTCTTACTTGCTTGCCTGGGTAAATAAAGGTTATAGAAATGTAAAAAAAAAAAATAAAGTATTTTTTGAAAACCGATACCGATATTTTCCGATATCACATTTTAATGCCGATATCGGCCGATAATATCGGACATCCCTAATAATAATAATAATGACAAGACAATAAATAAAAAAATTACAACATACAAATTACGGCACTTAAAATGCGTAACAGTGACAATGGCAACTATTTGAGGTCAATTATTGTGGAAAAAAGGGGATAAACAAAAAAACACAATAGGTAGGGGAGAAAGAATAAAAACACAATAACCCAATGAAGTGACATAGTGCACATTGTTGTATTGTACGTTAGAGACGGTTACTGTAGGGTTAGCTTGATGGTACCAACCGGTTAGTCAGAATGTACCTTCATCATGCATGTAATGTACAAACGTGTAACATGATACAGAAATGTGATGGGAGTGATTCGACCAGTGAACATTTAATTTATACAAGTTTAAAACCTGACACTAAGCTATTAGTTAACAGCATTATGTTTAGAAATGGATTGAATACACACACGATGGTTAGGATTCCGGATGTCCGATATTATCGGCCTACCGATATTGGCATTAAAATGTGATATCGGAAATGATCGGTATCGGTTTTCAAAGATTTCTTTATTTTTTTTTACATTTATTTAACGTTTATTTACCCAGGCAAGCAAGTAAGAACAAATTCTTATTTTATTTATTGTGAAAAGTATGCATATTGTTGTGTTAATTCCACAACAAGATATATGTAATGTTAATTACCTGAAATTATTCCTTTTTTTGGGGGGGGGGGGGGGGGGGGGGCGCATATATCGGTATCGGTTGATATCTGTATCGGAAATTAAGAGTTGGACAATATCGGTATATCGGATATCGAAAAAAAAAAAGCCAATATCGAACATCCCTAGTTAGGATCAATTCAATTTCAATTAAATTCATTCAGGAAGCAGATTTTTTACACGGCTTTACCCTGTGGGTAAACAAAGGGTCAACGTGAACTCACCGCCGGCGGGGATGGGAGGCAGCTTGGTGTCGTTGCGGTGGCCCTGCGTCGGCGGCTGCGGCGCTCCGTTGGCCCAGGGGCACGTGTCCCTCACCGTCCTCAGCCTCTCCGTCTTGATGTTCTCCAGCTTGATGGTGACGCCGACACCGCCGCCCACGTGACCCCCGGCCTTCCTCAGCTGAAGGCCCACGCCCACGTGGTGCAGCTGGCCCCCGGTGGGGATGGTGGAGTCCACCATGGGGCCCTCGTCGAGCGCGCTGAGGTCCCCGAAGCTGCCGCCGCTGTGCAGGGCCATCTCTACCCCACTGTCGTTGTTGTTGGTGCTGCCGAGAGGCGACGGCTCACTGCTGCATGACGAGTGGCCGCCAGGACTGGACTGATACGTCTGTGTGGGGGGGACAGAACATATTATGACGAGTTAGGGCTGGGCGATTCATTGATTTTTCTATTAATTCGAATTAATGACGGACGAATTTGAAAAAAAATTATCAATTAAAAAAAAAAAATTAAATAAACATTTCTTTTACCGGTAGATTCACCTTTTATTTGACAAAAAGTGATGATTGGTGAAAGTTAGATTTGCACTTTATTAATCCCAATAGGGCAATTCATTCTTGTTTGATGATCAAGGCACGTTTTATTTGTTTTAAGTGAAGTTTGGTGAAAAAGCAATTATTGCATTATTAGTCCCAATAGGGACATTCATCTTTGTTTGATCAAGAGTAACCTTTTATATATATATATATATATATATATATATATATATATATATATATATATATATATATATATATATATATATATATATATATATATATATATATATATATATATATATATATATACCAGTATATATATATATATATATATATATATATATATATATATATATATATATATATATATATATATATATATATATATATATATATATATATATATATATATATATATATATATATATATATATATATATACCAGTATATATATATATTATATATATATATTTTTTTAAGTGAAGATTGGTGAAAGTTAGGTTTGCACTTCAATCCCAATAGGGAAATTCATCTTGGTTTGATAAATTTTTTTGTCAAATAAAAACAAAGGTTATTTGAATGATTTCCTAGGCGTTTCTAGTTTTCAAGAGAAAAAAATCGATTAAAATAGAAAAAATCGGATAAAAAAAAAGAATCTGAGATTAAATTTTTAGGCCATATCGCCCATGCAGCCCTATGACGAGTGGCCACCAGGACTGGACGCGTGAATACTTTCGGCAACCCACTTGTCCTTCCGCATTGCTCTGATTGGCCGAGCGCGCGCATGCGCATGAGCCGTGACAGGCTCCTCAGCCAGGCAGGAATACTAAACTCCGCTTAAGCTCCAGGAGAGAGGAGAGAGGCTGAAAACCCGCAGTTCTTGCCCGACTGATGGGAGCCGAATCCCGGATCCGATTTTTCTGTTGAATACCCCCAAAACATGGAGGTCCCGAACGCAATTTATACAAATGGAAGTATTGATTACGCCGTAACGAATCATTAAAAAAATATACGTTTCTTTACACATATGTTGGATTATGTAATTGGTTTGTCATGACAAACCAATAAAAAATCGCTACTTTACATCAGGGTGAACGCTGTTGGTGCCACCACCCACTTCAATGACAGAGCTCTCATATTTGCGAATGCATGAACTATATCTTAAATTGTGGCTATGTGTCTAATATGGCCGTCGCTTATCAATGACTTGTTTTGTTTACATCAGGGTGAACGCTGTTGCGAATGGCAGAGCTCTCATATTTGCGAATGCATAAACTATATCTTAAATTATGGCTGTCATTCACAACAGCGTTCACCCTGATAAGCGGCGGCCATATTAGACACATAATTTAAGATATAGTTTATGCATTCGCAAATATGAGAGCTCTGTCAATTGTGCATGCGCGCGCTCGGCCAATCAGAGCAATGCGGAAGGACAAGTGGGTTGCCGGAAGTATTCACGCGGACTGGACTGATACGTCTGTGGGGGGGGGGGGACAGGGGGTGAGGGAGGGGGTGTCAGAAGTCAGAACACATTATGCTGAATGCTAATGACCTTCACAATGGACGGTTAAAGGGGCATTTCACCTAATAATATATCTGAACTCTATTTCGTCCACACTGTAAAAAGAAAAAATCCACTGTATTATTTTACAGATTACTTTTGTTTTTCTACTTTAAGTGTAAATACCATAACAATACAGTAAATTACCTTTTATCAAAAAAATATGAACCATTAAATAAAGGTTGTAATCTGTCAAATGTATTTGATTTTACTGTAATTTGACAGTAAGTATTTGGAAACCGTTGCTGCCAGACATTTACAGTTTTTTTTCTTTACAGTCTTCTAAGCGCAGCTCTGTTAACAGTGCAGGTCTTATGTGTAGTTGATTTTCTATGGTCTCAAGTCCACTAGATATTTGGTTGTAGTGCTTTTATTTAATTGTTTTTCACTGCACTAAGTGTACAATAACTATTTGACTAATGTTATCCCTCCATGAAGTATTCAGCCTATGATGACTTCACACATTGGTGAAGTGCCCCTTTAAGTCTTCCACTGAGCAGGTCATCATTATCCGATCTTCACTGGCATTGATACGTTTGGTATTATGGGATGGATGTCACGCCATCGTCGAGGAGTAAACACGTTGATAAAAAATAACACTTTTCTGCTCCACGTTGGACAGAAAAACGAACGTCGTGGTCTACTACGGCGATGAAGACTAAAGACCTCTTCTTTCTGCTTCTTTTGATTTGGTGTACGTTTTACGTCGGATGCCCTTCCTGACGCAACTCACTCTTTTTGGGGCGTGTGTGTCTGTGGTGAGGGAGGAAACCAATGCAAGCACGAGGGGAACATGCAAACTTCACACAGAGCCCCTTTTCCCCGGGGGTTCGAACGCAGGACGCCTGAATACTTTCCCTAAGGGGGTTGTCGGTTTGCGCGATCTGATTGGCCACTGACGTTTCTGGTCATGTGACATGTGCGGCCAATTAACATGTGTGGTTATTTCGCCGGTTAAGCTTAGGCACTCTTTCGAAGTTGGTTAAGGTTAGAGTTTGTCTTAAGAGCAGGGCGATAGAACACCAGCCCTGATTCCAAACTCTAACCATAACCAACTTCGAAAGAGTCGCCTAAGCTTAACCAGTGATAAACTAGGCGTTAGGTAGTTTGCAGGCTGTTAGACCCGGAAATTGGCGCAGAACTTGCCGTCACACGATTGGCGCACATGTCACATGACCAGAAACGTCAGTGCCAATCAGATCGCGCAAACCGAACGCGGAAGGACAACCACCTTAGGGAAAGTATTCACGCATCCAGGACCTTCTTGCTGTGAGGCTAACCACTGTGCCACCGTTCCGCCAGAGTAAAGTTTAAAGACCATTTATTAACAATAACAATGCTTTGGTTTTCTTTTCTCTTCTATATAACAATGGTCTTTAGTCTGAGCAAAGACTAAAGAAGACCATTGTTATATGAAAAAAGAAAAAGAAAACCAAAGCATTGTTATTGTTAATAAATGCTTAAGTGGCCAATATCAAATATCTGCAAAAGAGTACAGAATTCTGATTGTAAGAGTGGTTGTTGTAATCACTCATTTAGGCCTATAGTTCTATGAACCTCGTTCGTTGCAGAGAGGCGTTTGATTTGTATGCAAAAGGAAACAAGTAGATAATGGATGAGTTGTGTGAGAACCAGTCCAGTGGTGATAGTAATTAAAACTGGCCCAAAACGAACTAGAAAGAAGTCTTGATCACAGCTTGATGCTGGCTCTATTTGTTCAGAGCACACGCTGCAACAGTCCCAGGCTCTGAATATTAATTTGACAATGACTTTTATCTTTTATCACGGGCCCTACAGAGGCCTGCTGTCAGATCTCAGGCCCACGGAGGCATTTCTGTGAACGCAAGTGCATGAGCATTAGCTTTAAAGCAACCTACGGTACGTACAACTCTTAAAAGCATGTGCATTGCAGTTTGAGGGGTATCACTCTGGAATGGTCTGGATGCGAGTATAAAATTAAGCAAAGAATATCAATCAATTTAAAGGTAGCTATAAACAAGCACTTATGGACACATTATAAGAGAGAGGAGCTTGAGCGGTAATGTGACTGCCTATTATTTTTTCTCATTTGGACATTTGGATATATCAAAAACTGTACTTTTATTTAATTTTTTATTATTTGTTATATTATTTTTATTTTTATTAAATTATAATGTCAAATATTGTAAGGAAGGGGCAGGGCTTGATACGATTGTTTTACTTCCCCCTGTTCCTTCTCGAACACTTATTGTATGGAAATAGTCTTTGACTATTTACCTTTTTGTTTTTTAAACTTGTTTTATGTTTCTATGTTCGAGACAAATAAAAATCAAATCAAATGATGTTATGTGTGCAAGTGTGTGTGTATGTGTGTGTGTGTGTGTGTGTGTACGATGTGTATATGTATGTGTACTCTACGCACTCCAGTCATATGCAAAGGTGAGTGAGTGTAAAAATGAAAAATGGATTCTCATGCAGAACGAAAAGAGACAGCCCTGCTGAGCAGAACAACTTTACTTAAAGCATACAGTATATCATAAAACAAGACTATTCACCACTTTGTAATATACCAGATTGCCCTATAAACAGTGCATGCCCCAATTAAATTATGTCCTTCATCCTGTGAGGCGTTATCGGAGCTCGTTATGACACTCAAATCCGGCCTGTATGCCTTAAGCAAAGTGTTACCTGCTGGGTGGTCGAGAGGCAGAGATAGAGTGAAATGCTCACCTCAGTGCGGTCTGTCCATTAGGAAAGGTATTAGGGGAGAGAGAAGCACATTGAAGCAGTGACCAGAAAGGTGAGTGAGGAGGAGGAGGAGGAGGAGGAGGAGGAGGAGGAGGAGGAGGAGGAGGAAAGACAGCGTGGTGTTAGTCACGTTGGGAAAGAAGCGGACAGCAGGGAAGCACCGATACCACTGTTTCACTGTCCATAACCGTCTATAAGTATCGTCCGATACCGGGTATCGGTCCCATCGGTTACTTAGATTTAGACCATCGGTTTGGGGTCTCCAGATGCCTAATCTCTATCCCTCCATTCGGAGAGACCTCAAATACTTCTATATGTTGATTTCTGACATGCTACACATAGCTTTTGGTATCAGGTTTTCAGTGTTGTTGAAATTCTCCAACACCAATAGCATGTTTTCTTTTTGCCTGGTATCAGCCTGATATCAGATACCAGTAGCGGTATCGGTGCAGCCCTATCGGATAGGATAGGAAAGTATATTTGCGTTAGTTAAAAAAAATAAAAGACCATGTACAGCAGAGCAGCACAGACGGCCTTAACGGATTGGGCTAACAACCTTCCAGACAGCTAATCTGTTAGGTGTCGGTCCAGCGAGTTGGAACTACCTAACTTGCTACCATTTGACCCAATGTACTCACTGAGCAGACGGTAGACACACAAGAGAGTGAACTCCTCCACAATTGGTCTAATGCAAAAATTTGCACTCTGATCAGTAAGTAAATATCCGTCAGCTACATTAATGAGACTCACCAGACCAGACTCTTTTAACCAGTTTAAAAATAATCTAGAGGGCCTTAACATAAAATGACCACTTGTCTGTGCTGAACTGGATAGCTAATAAGCCGATCACTTCTTACCACCGAGTTCTCCATCTTGATGGACTTGACCTGCAGGCAGTCCTCCGCTCCCCGAGACGTGCTGTTGGCCTCCGTTCTGCCCTCCAGGCCTCTGCCTCCCTGCTTGGCGTTGGCCTCGTTCTCTCCGTTCCCTTTGGGAGGCTGTGGTCTCGGGGGCACGTCGTTCCGCTGCTTCTTGGTGACGTGGGCCTCTGGGCCGTGGACCGTCTTCACGTGCTTCCTGAGAGAGCTGGGGTCTGTGTAGCGCTTGGTGCAGCCCGCGATCTTGCACACGTACGGTTTCTGCCAAAAGGGGATTTTTTTAGATGCTTATTTTTCTGTTGTTTTGAGATACATCTTTTGTCTTTTTATTATGTTATTTTTTATTAACAATACACTTTATTTATATAGCAAAGGTTTACAAAGTGCTGTACAAAACTTAATAATACACATTAAAGGGGTGGTTCATTTATTCCGATTTTTCACCAGCTGGAAGTCATTTCAGTGCATGTAAAAAAACATTTGCACCAGTTTGGGTTTTTCAGATGTTGGAAACAGACATTGTTAGTGTTTAGCAATGCCAGTGAAGGTCAATGGTGCATGAAGCATGTCTCTGAAAAATGTATGTTCTTCTATATAGTTAAATGTGTTATGGAAGCTGTTTGGAAGATGTGATTTCTCCAGAATTGCTTCATGCCTCGTTGACTTCCACTAGCGTTGCTAACCAATGGTAATAATTTATGTTTCCAAAACCTCGAAAACCAAAACGGTAGCGCGAGTGCTTTATAGATGGACTGCAACTTGTTCCAGTTTGTGATAAATCCAATAATGCTTTTTATGAAAGTGCACGACTGCTTTAAAAGAGAAGAAAGAATTTCAAAAGTAAAAAAAAAACCACATGAAACGAAACAAATATAAAAACCGGGGCGAAATCAAAACACTGCACGAGAGAGCACGTCTCTAAAAACGTGACGAAGTGATTTGGAAGATATTTATTTTTTTGTTTTAATTAATGTATTTGACTCTAATTCCTTGTTTTTGTGGTTTTCTGTAAAGTGCTTTTACTTTCAGAAAAGTGCTATACAAATACAAGTTTATTATTATTATTATGACTTTCTCCCACAGTGAAGAGGAGAAGTACAAAGGACTAATTACATGGTAAACGTGGTAATGATAGTCTCAAATCTCTAGAGTACATAGACGTGAAAATTAAGGCAGCTCAAACGAGATCAAATTAAATACCGTGGAAATCATCTCAGTCATACCTCATTTGAGTGCGTGCGGTTCTGGTGCTTGGCCCGGTCCGAGGCGTTGGAGAAGGCCTTGTTGCAGCCCTCGTGTTCACAAACGTAGGGCTTCTCGCCCGTGTGGGACCTGAGGTGGGTCTTGAGGTTCTCCAGACGGGAGTAGGCTTTGCAGCAGCCCTCAAACTGCAGACAGACAGACAGACATACAGAGAGTCACTGTAGGAGTCGGTCCGTGACGACTTGAATCAATCGATTAAATTCTGATTATTTTTAAGTTAAAGATGTGATATGTCATAAAAGCGTATATATTTAGACCGTGATTAGATTAGATTAGAAAAAAAAGAAAGTAACAGGTGTACGTACAGATGTGATTTGTTTGGCAATAGTTGAATAGGTATCTGCAATTATAACCTTGCTTTTATTATTAGGTTTTATTTATTGCTTTTTACTGTTAATTGTGATTCATTTTGATTATTAAAGGTGCTGTAACTGGTATTTTCTTATATAGAGTGTTTGGTCAGTAACATGGGTCTCTCGTCAGTAACATGGGTCTCTCAGCCCCTCCGCTCTACAGTAAAGCCAAAATAAATGGTCTGGTATCCCGTTCCCACTGTATCCAATCAGGAGAGAGAACTCCAAACTGCAAAAATGGTCAGACAAAAATAAGAACAAAAAATGTGTTTTAAGCAAATAATGTCAAATAAAATAATCTGCCAGTGCAGTAAGCAAATCTGGCATGGCAAGATTTCTTGAAATTAGTCTCTCTCCTGTTTGGATAAAGTGGGAACGGGATACAATAATCTGTATGTTCTGTTTACTGCAGAGCGGAGGGACTGGGAGACCCATGGTACTGACCAGAAACCCTATATCAGTGATGGCTGTCGGAATGTAGAGCTATTTAACACTTATTTTAACAAAAAGATATCTCTTACAGCTCCTTTAATTTGACAGAATAATTTCAATATTCATAACGATGCATCACAATGATGATGCAAGATGCATTGATGCATTCAGTTTTTTTCCATGGTTTGAAAACAGGGTGGGGAAAACAGGTCTTACAGTACGCATACATGTAATGCAGTCTGGGCACGCTGCAGCCCACTGTGGCGCGCAAAAAAGACTACAGTAGCGATGCTCTTTGCCAAAAAGGGCTACGGCTGTCTTACTAAATATCTAGAACAAAGTGTGGGGTAGGGTGCGAGTGCTTTGTCTAGCACCATGGTGTGCTTTGTTGGAACAAAGTGTTGCGCTGTATTGTGTTCAGCCTTTGTATTCGCTTGTACAAGCCGTAATTTGGTATTCCCTCAGAACAGGCTTTGTGACTATAATTGATATTGAAAGTGAACGCGGAATCAAGTCGGATTAACTTGAAAAGTGGACATAAAGTTGACCCTCCCCCCACCCCCTCAAAAGACACTGGAGAGAAAGGAATGGGGAGAACGGAGAGAAAGGAAGAAAGAGAGAGAGAGAGATGGTATGAATCCGGCGAGATGATGCACATGGGGATTTGTGCACAGATGATACAGTATGGGCTTAATAAGGACCCTTGGCCCCCTACTCTTCAGATTTTAATTACACGCCCACGCTGTCAATCAGCTTTATGAACTCCCCCTACGGAAGCGAGTCATCTCTTTAATGGACTCACAAGGCCTGGTGAGCGAGCTTTGAAGCGGAGGGAAGCAGGCGTTCAATTTGATCTTCACACAGTGGATGAAGGCTTCAGTAAAGCCCCCAATGATTTATCAACAACGAAGACAGCGTTGCTGCTCAGGACAGTGAATCAAATGAACATCTTTATATTTTCACCATGGGGAAGCTCTGTAATTTGACTGGCACTGTGGCTGTGTGACAAGCGTTCATTCATTCATTACCTCTGCCAATGAGGTCATGTTTTCACCCCCGTTTTTCTGCCCATTTGTTTGTTTGATCTAGAATATTTATTTTTGATGATATATTGTGATGATTGATATTGATTTTGATGATTCCTTTTTCTTTAGCAGTTGTGATGCATCATGTTATAGAAGGGGTTCTTACTGTAGCGATGCCTCATGTACTATAGAAGGGGTTCTTACTGTAGTGATGCATCATGTTATAGAAGAGGTACTTACTGTAGCGATGCCTCATGTACTATAGAAGAGGTTCTTACTGTAGTGATGCATCATGTTATAGAAGGGGTTCTTACTGTAGTGATGCATCATGTTATAGAAGGGGTTCTTACTGTAGCGATGCATCATGTTATAGAAGAGGTTCTTACTGTAGCGATGCATCATGTTATAGAAGGGGTTCTTACTGTAGTGATGCCTCATGTTATAGAAGGGGTTCTTACTGTAGCGATGCATCATGTTATAGAAGGGGTTCTTACTGTAGTGATGCATCATGTTATAGAAGGGGTTCTTACTGTAGCGATGCATCATGTTATAGAAGGGGTTCTTACTGTAGCGATGCATCATGTTATAGAAGGGGTTCTTACTGTAGCGATGCATCTTGTTATAGAAGGGGTTCTTACTGTAGCCATGCATCATGTTATAGAAGAGGTTCTTACTGTAGCGATGCATCATGTTATAGAAGAGGTTCTTACTGTAGTGATGCCTCATGTTATAGAAGGGGTTCTTACTGTAGCGATGCATCTTGTACTATAGAAGAGGTTCTTACTGTAGCGATGCATCATGTTATAGAAGAGGTTCTTACTGTAGTGATGCATCATGTTATAGAAGAGGTTCTTACTGTAGCGATGCATCATGTACTATAGAAGAGGTTCTTACTGTAGCGATGCATCATGTTATAGAAGAGGTTCTTACTGTAGTGATGCATCATGTACTATAGAAGAGGTTCTTACTGTAGCGATGCATCATGTTATAGAAGAGGTTCTTACTGTAGCGATGCCTCATGTTATAGAAGAGGTTCTTACTGTAGCGATGCATCATGTACTATAGAAGAGGTTCTTACTGTAGCGATGCATCATGTTATAGAAGAGGTTCTTACTGTAGTGATGCATCATGTTATAGAAGGGGTTCTTACTGTAGTGATGCATCATGTTATAGAAGGGGTTCTTACTGTAGCGATGCATCATGTTATAGAAGAGGTTCTTACTGTAGTGATGCATCATGTTATAGAAGAGGTTCTTACTGTAGTGATGCATCATGTTATAGAAGGGGTTCTTACTGTAGCGATGCATCATGTTATAGAAGGGGTTCTTACTGTAGTGATGCATCATGTTATAGAAGGGGTTCTTACTGTAGCGATGCATCATGTACTATAGAAGGGGTTCTTACTGTAGTGATGCATCAAGTTATAGAAGGGGTTCTTACTGTAGCGATGCATCATGTACTATAGAAGGGGTTCTTACTGTAGCGATGCATCATGTTATAGAAGGGGTTCTTACTGTAGTGATGCATCATGTTATAGAAGGGGTTCTTACTGTAGTGATGCATCATGTTATAGAAGGGGTTCTTAATGTAGTGATGCATCATGTTATAGAAGGGGTTCTTACTGTAGCGATGCATCATGTTATAGAAGGGGTTCTTACTGTAGCGATGCATCATGTTATAGAAGAGGTTCTTACTGTAGTGATGCATCATGTTATAGAAGGGGTTCTTACTGTAGTGATGCATCATGTTATAGAAGGGGTTCTTACTGTAGCGATGCATCATGTTATAGAAGAGGTTCTTACTGTAGTGATGCATCATGTTATAGAAGGGGTTCTTACTGTAGTGATGCATCATGTTATAGAAGGGGTTCTTACTGTAGCGATGCATCATGTTATAGAAGGGGTTCTTACTGTAGTGATGCATCATGTTATAGAAGGGGTTCTTACTGTAGTGATGCATCATGTTATAGAAGGGGTTCTTACTGTAGCGATGCATCATGTTATAGAAGGGGTTCTTACTGTAGCGTTGCATCATGTTATAGAAGAGGTTCTTACTGTAGCGATGCATCATGTTATAGAAGGGGTTCTTACTGTAGCGATGCCTCATGTTATAGAAGTTTAACCTGTCCTTAGAACAGGCTGTCATCCCCACCTGCCTGAAGAAGTCCACTATTATCCATGTACCCAAAAAATCCAAGCCTGCTTGCCTCAACGACTACCGCCCTGTAGCTCTCACCTCCATAGCACATGAAGTGCTTTGAGAAGCTAGTAAAGGGCTACATCTGCTCCTCCCTCCCCATCAACATGGACCCCCTGCAATTTGCATACCGCCCCAACAGGTCCACGGAGGACGCCATAGCCCATGTGCTGCACACAGCAGCATCACACCTGGACAAGAGGCAGGGGAACTATGTGAGAATGCTATTCATCGACTACAGCTCGGCATTCAATACCATAGTCCCCTCCATACTCATAGCCAAGCTCAGGGACCTGGGCTTGAACTATGACCTCTGCCAGTGGGTCTTGGACTTCCTGACTGGCAGACCCCAGGTGGTGAGAGCAGGCAACTGCACCTCCTCATCCATCACCCTCAACATAGGGGCCCCCCAGGGCTGTGTTCTGAGTCCCCTCCTCTACTCCCTGTACACACACGACTGTGTGGCTCAGCGGAGTAGCAATACAATCATCAAATTTGCTGACGACACAGTGGTGGTGGGCCTGATCTCTGCCAACGACGAGAGGGCCTACCTGGAAGAGGTCAAGGTCCTGGCGGGATGGTGCCAGGAAAACAGCCTCTCCCTGAACGTCAGCAAAACAAAGGAGATGATTGTGGACTTCAGGAGGTCGGGGGTCAAGGACTACAGCCCCCTCAGCATCGACGGGGCACCGGTTGAGAGAGTCAACAGCTTTAAGTACCTCGGAGCCTACATATCCGAGGACTTGACATGGACCACACACATTGACAGTGTTGTGAAGAAGGCACGACAACGCCTCTACTTCCTCAGGCGCCTAAGGAAGTTCCAAGTCAGTCAGAAGATCCTTAAGAACTTCTACTCATGTACAATAGAGAGCATCTTGACCGGCAACATCACCTCCTGGTTTGGGAATAGCACTGCACAAGACCGAAGCAGACTACAAAGAGTGACACGTTCAGCCGAACGCACAATTGGAGGGGGGCTCCCCACCCTCCAGAACATTTACAACAAGCGTTGCAAGGGCAAGGCTAAGAGAATCATTAAAGACTCCAGTCACCCGAACAACTGCCTCTTTGAACTGCTGCGGTCAGGCAAGCGATACCGGAGTCTCAAGGCGAGCACAGAAAGACTCAGAAGAAGCTTCTATCCCCAGGCCATCAGGCTGCTAAACGAACAATGAATGAACACTACACAACAACAACCACCAAACGCACATAGCACACACATCCACACGCACACACTCACTTTAAACAAACACACTGTAGCACCCACTCCACACACTTTATAGCACACACCCACTTTAAACAAACACACTGTAGCACCCACTCCCCACACTTTATATTTATTGATGAAGGATTGCACTACAACTCGTACACCTTACTGTAAATTGTACCTAAATTGTACCTCATCCCATTTCTGCTTTGCACTAGATAGTACTGTACATTAGTACACTGCATAGTATTGTATATTATATGGTAACTCAGAACATTGTACATATGTCTATACCGAACACTGTGACCTCATTTTCTTCTTCTAAATTACATGCTATATTATGTTATTTGATACTATCTTGTCTAGCACAGTCTCTGGAGCGTAACAGTAAGAAGCATTTTGTATGAAAGTATTCTGTACTTCTGTATGACAACTATTAAAGAAACTTGAAACTTGAACTTGAGAAGGGGTTCTTACTGTAGCGATGCATTATGTTATAGAAGGGGTTCTTACTGTAGCGATGCATCATGTTATAGAAGGGGTTCTTACTGTAGCGATGCCTCATGTTATAGAAGGGGTTCTTACTGTAGCGATGCATCATGTTATAGAAGGGGTTCTTACTGTAGCGATGCCTCATGTTATAGAAGGGGTTCTTACTGTAGCGATGCCTCATGTTATAGAAGGGGTTCTTACTGTAGCGATGCATCATGTACTATAGAAGAGGTTCTTACTGTAGCGATGCCTCATGTTATAGAAGGGGTTCTTACTGTAGCGATGCATCATGTACTATAGAAGGGGTGCTTACTGTAGCGATGCATCATGTTATAGAAGGGGTTCTTACTGTAGTGATGCATCATGTTATAGAAGGGGTTCTTACTGTAGTGATGCATCATGTTATAGAAGAGGTTCTTACTGTAGCGATGCCTCATGTTATAGAAGAGGTTTTTACTGTAGTGATGCATCATGTACTATAGAAGAGGTTCTTACTGTAGTGATGCATCATGTACTATAGAAGGGGTTCTTACTGTAGCGATGCATCATGTACTATAGAAGAGGTTCTTACTGTAGCGATGCATCATGTTATAGAAGAGGTTCTTACTGTAGTGATGCATCATGTTATAGAAGGGGTTCTTACTGTAGCGATGCATCATGTTATAGAAGGGGTTCTTACTGTAGCGATGCATCATGTTATAGAAGGGGTTCTTACTGTAGCGATGCCTCATGTTATAGAAGGGGTTCTTACTGTAGCGTTGCATCATGTTATAGAAGAGGTTCTTACTGTAGCGATGCATCATGTTATAGAAGGGGTTCTTACTGTAGCGATGCCTCATGTTATAGAAGGGGTTCTTACTGTAGCGATGCATCATGGTATAGAAGGGGTTCTTACTGTAGCGATGCATCATGTTATAGAAGGGGTTCTTACTGTAGCGATGCCTCATGTTATAGAAGGGGTTCTTACTGTAGCGATGCATCATGTACTATAGAAGAGGTTCTTACTGTAGCGATGCCTCATGTTATAGAAGGGGTTCTTACTGTAGTGATGCATCATGTTATAGAAGGGGTTCTTACTGTAGCGATGCATCATGTTATAGATTTGATTTGATTTGATTTGATATTTTTTATTTTCGTGTCTTACATACAGATGTATGCCCAGCCCATATGGGCTTACAAGACACATAACAATAAGTATATAATAATATACTTTACCAATTACTTAAAGGATAACTCCACTATTTTGGGAAATTAGCTTATTTAACATCTTCCCTGGAGTTAGACAAGACGATGCATACCTTTTTTGTCTCTGTGCGTGCATTTTAGCTTTGGGAATAGATGCTCCGTTAGCATAGCTTAGCTTCATCACTGGAAGTGAGGCAGGACAGTAGCCTTACAGTGCCTTACAGTGTATTGCAAGGTCTGACATTGACCAAACTTGATATGCGTGACCTTGGTGGGCTCTAGGTCAACTCCTGAAAAGGGGGTCAATGTCAGACTTTGCAATCAAAAGTTAGGGGGCTAATAACCCTTGCCATAATTTCAGTGCGCCCCTAACTTTTGATTGCAAGGTCTGACATTGACCCCCTTTTCAGGAGTTGACCTAGAGCCCACCAAGGTCATGCATATCAAGTTTGGTCAATGTCAGACCTTGCAATACACTGTAAGGCACTGTAAGGCTACTGTCCTGCCTCACTTCCAGTGATGAAGCTAAGCTATGCTAACGGAGCATCTATTCCCAAAGCTAAAATGCACGCACAGAGACAAAAAAGGTATGCATCTTCTTGTCTAACTCCAGGGAAGATGTTAAATAAGCTAATTTCCCAAAATAGTGGAGTTATCCTTTAACAAATGACATAGACCAAGATGGCCATACAAAAAAATACAAGAAAATACAATAAAACGTAATATAACACAAGCTGTACTACTCAATGTAAATAAACAGAAAAGCAAGGTGAATTCAAATACAATTATATAGGATACAGTGTGTTTTGTCTCAGGTGCCATGCCTTCTCCAAAAATCCTGCAAAACCGAAGATGTCCTCCACAAAAAAACAACTCAACATACAGCTCTCAGACTGCCAAAACAAATCTGGGTTTACAATTTGATTTTTTTCAAATAAAGCCCTCCTCAAAGTGGTGTACAAAGGGCAATAAAAAACAAAATGATATTCATCCTCCACCACTCCCAGATCACACAGAACACACAACCGCTCCTCCTCAGGTTTACCCTGGAATCTACCCACTTCCACAGCCAATGGCAGGGTGCCAGACCTCAACTGGGCACACAGAGACCTCCGTCTTCTCTTTAAGTTTAACATTACATAAGGTTCAGTAAAATACTCATTTTTAATTGCAATATATTTTCTAAGTTTAGGTTTTTTCAAAATCTCCACCTTCCACTTATCCTGATGGATTGTTGATAATTTTGTTTTAATTATGTGAACCTTACACTGCAAATTGTTCATAAAAATCATACTCAAGTCAGTGGAAGAAAAAATCATAGACATCTCTCTTGACCAGGGATGACCGTGTGCTCTGTCCCAATTAAACATCTTTTTAGTCACCCTGCCATTTGGCAGCTGGACCAGGCGGTTCCATAACCTCACCATTTCACCTTTTTGCTTGACCAAGCAAGAATCCCACCCCATGTCCCCTTCTATAGCCCCTTTTGGTGTGTATTTATGGACTCCTAAAAAGTATCTTATGGCCCGGTTCTGGATCGCATTACATTCAGGTGCATCATCAAAACCCCATACTCCAGCAGCATAAAACAAAACAGAACCCACCATTGAATCAAATAATTGTGTAAATGTTGAAAACCCAAGGTCAGTGCACACTTTCATTTTACTCAACACGCCCCCTAGCGCCCTTCCTGCTGACTCAGACATTATTTTCCTTCCTTCTATGAAGCACATTATAGAAGAGGTTCTTACTGTAGCGATGCCTCATGTTATAGAAGAGGTTCTTACTGTAGTGATGCATCATGTACTATAGAAGAGGTTCTTACTGTAGTGATGCATCATGTACTATAGAAGGGGTTCTTACTGTAGCGATGCATCATGTACTATAGAAGAGGTTCTTACTGTAGCGATGCATCATGTTATAGAAGGGGTTCTTACTGTAGCGATGCATCATGTTATAGAAGGGGTTCTTACTGTAGCGATGCATCATGTTATAGAAGGGGTTCTTACTGTAGTGATGCATCATGTTATAGAAGGGGTTCTTACTGTAGCGATGCCTCATGTTATAGAAGAGGTTCTTACTGTAGTGATGCATCATGTTATAGAAGAGGTTCTTACTGTAGCGATGCATCATGTTATAGAAGGGGTTCTTACTGTAGTGATGCATCATGTTATAGAAGAGGTTCTTACTGTAGCGATGCATCATGTTATAGAAGAGGTTCTTACTGTAGTGATGCATCATGTTATAGAAGGGGTTCTTACTGTAGTGATGCATCATGTTATAGAAGGGGTTCTTACTGTAGTGATGCATCATGTTATAGAAGGGGTTCTTACTGTAGCGATGCATCATGTTATAGAAGGGGTTCTTACTGTAGTGATGCATCATGTTATAGAAGGGGTTCTTACTGTAGCGATGCATCATGTTATAGAAGAGGTTCTTACTGTAGCGATGCATCATGTTATAGAAGAGGTTCTTACTGTAGCGATGCATCATGTTATAGAAGAGGTTCTTACTGTAGTGATGCATCATGTTATAGAAGGGGTTCTTACTGTAGTGATGCATCATGTTATAGAAGGGGTTCTTACTGTAGCGATGCATCATGTTATAGCAGGGGTTCTTACTGTAGTGATGCCTCAAAACATTGAGTGTCGTTGCATGCCGAATAAAGACCTCTGCAACAGGTCCTGCATTATATTATTATATGTTATAGAAGGGGTTCTTACTGTAGCGATGCATCTTGTTATAGAAGGGGTTATTACTGTAGTGATGCATCATGTACTATAGAAGGGGTTCTTACTGTAGCGATGCATCATGTTATAGAAGGGGTTCTTACTGTAGCGATGCATCATGTTATAGAAGGGGTTCTTACTGTAGTGATGCATCATGTTATAGAAGAGGTTCTTACTGTAGCGATGCCTCATGTTATAGAAGGGGTTCTTACTGTAGCGATGCCTCATGTTATAGAAGGGGTTCTTACTGTAGCGATGCATCATGTTATAGAAGGGGTTCTTACTGTAGTGATGCATCATGTTATAGAAGAGGTTCTTACTGTAGTGATGCATCATGTTATAGAAGGGGTTCATACTGTAGCGATGCATCATGTTATAGAAGGGGTTCTTACTGTAGCGATGCATCATGTTATAGAATAGGTTCTTACTGTAGTAATGCATCATGTTATAGAAGGGGTTCTTACTGTAGCGATGCATCATGTTATAGAAGGGGTTCTTACTGTAGTGATGCATCATGTTATAGAAGGGGTTCTTACTGTAGCGATGCATCATGTTATAGAAAAGGTTCTTACTGTAGCGATGCATCATGTTATAGAAGGGGTTCTTACTGTAGCGATGCCTCATGTTATAGAAGGGGTTCTTACTGTAGTGATGCATCATGTTATAGAAGGGGTTCTTACTGTAGCGATGCCTCATGTTATAGAAGAGGTTCTTACTATAGCGATGCCTCATGTTATAGAAGAGGTTCTTACTGTAGCGATGCATCGTGTTATAGAAGGGGTTCTTACTAGGGCCAGGTCTTGCTCGAAAAATAGATCTTTGATCTCAAGTGACTACCTGGTAAAATAAAGGTTAAATTAAAAAATATTATCTGCCGATATTGGCATTAAAATGTGATATCGGAAAATATCTGTATCCAGGGAGCGAAATAAACTTTTTGACTCACCGGCCAGTGGCGGGTAGATGGGAAGAGTCTACCCGCCAAGCATATTTCTTACCTGCCAAATTTTTTTTGATTAAAAATATATATATATATATTTTATATAAAAAATTTTTTTTTTAAATAAAATATATATTATATAATCATACTTGTAGTTGTATTATCTGCGAGACATCGCCACCACGCAATAAGTCAAAATGCTTGCTATCTGCAAACAGCTCCACTGTCTGTGTGTATACTTGAGTAGCCTCCAGCTCCAGCAAGGATTCTCCGGCCCTGCAGCTAGACCCTATATTCAGCTAGACCCTACATTCAGCATGCAAGGATTCTCCGGCGATGCAGCTGGACCCTATTTATAACATTACGTTTTTTTTGTCAAATCACATTCAACATGCCCTCAGCTAGAATACGCATTCAATCAATGTTATAAGACATTGATATCAGGAGCTATCTGTAGCTACTGCTAGCCCGGTAGATAACGTTAAGACAATTAGTTTACTGGGACAGATAGATCTAATGTGAGCTAGCTAAGCTAGCTAACGAGGGAACGGAGGTATTATGCACTCGAGTCGACTATTGCTGGAGCATTTGTTGATATCAGCAGCTATCAGTAGCTAGCCAGCTAGATACCGTTAGACAATGCCTTGTCATGTATTAAACTAAAAGTGAATAGTTGACTGGGTCATTGTTTAAACAGTAACGGTAGCTCATGGAGGTCCGCTCTTCTAGAGCAGACTGCCTGTGTTGACATGAGCACTGCGAGCAGAAGCCCTTAGCCAATAGTATCCCGCTGCAGGGCTGGGCGGATATGACTCGTTGCCACGTTTTTTTTCAAAATAAGAGTATCATACGAACCTAATTGTTGCTAACTGCCGGAGCCATCGATATTATGACTGGAGATGCGCTTGGGGCGGAAATGAGACCCGCACAGATTTTCAAAATAAGAGTATCGTTATGAACTTGATTGATTACACGCCACACGGCGGGCAGCCCTCTAAGTGTCAAGCGCCAAAGGTAAAAACTGAGCGCCCCTGGCGGGCGGCGGGCTTTAGTTTCGGTCCCTGTCGGTATCGGTTTAATTTTTTTTTTATTTTTTATTTTTTTTACATTTCTATAACCTTTATTTACCCAGGCAAGCAAGTAAGAACAAATTCTGATTTTATTTATATCGGTATCGGTTGATATCGGTATCGGAAATTAAGAGTTGGACAATATCAGTATATCGGTATCGGTAAAAAAGCCAATATCGAGCATCCCTAGTTCTTAGTGATGCATCATGTACTATAGAAGGGGTTCTTACTGTGCACTTGTGTGGTTTCTCCCCCGTGTGCCTGCGCATGTGCACCACCAGCATGTACTGAGCCTTGAAGGGCTTCTGCTCCCGCGAGCACTCCTCCCATCGACACACGAACTCCTTCTTCTCTCCGTGGATGTGGTCGTTATTGATGTGCTGTGGGGAGGATGACAGGGTTCAGTCGTTTGCACTCAGAATCAGGGACACAGTCAGGGACGTATAGACGTGAGAACGGCGAGACTAGGAAGTCTACAGTGTGTGTGTGTGTGTGTGTGTGTGTCCGTCTGTCACTAAGAGCAATGCGTCAGCAAAGAGCTTGTCTCTTTCCCACCATAAAACGCTTCCTTTCTGCGCGCCTAGCGCGTGCACGCACACACACACACACACACACACTGTGAGTGACACTGTCATCCATCACAGCTGACAGTCATTATTCATCCATCAACCGGTGACAACGGACTATAATGTGGTGACAGGTCTGTTTTCTCAGGCACTGTTTGTTTGTGTGCGTGTGTGTGTGTGTGTGTGTGTGTGTGTGTGTGTGTGTGTGTGTGTGTGTGTGTGTGTGTGTGTGTGTGTGTGTGTGTGTGTGTGTGTGTGTGTGTGTGTGTGTGTGTGTGTGTGTGTGAGCAGTAGGAATCTCAGGATCAGGAGCTTTGCTGACGAAGCGAATCCTCCTATTCATGTCCCACTTTGCTTTTTATGGACCAGGAAGTCCGCAGGGCTCTGCCAAGGCAAGAATATCCTGCGAGAATTGCCAGAAATATTTTGAAGACGAACTCAGACGAAGGGGCAGCATAACAACCGACGTGTAGGCGGCCTGGTAGCGCAGCGGACTAAGCGTCTGTCTACCACCGCAGAGGCAGTGGGATCGAAATCCGGCTGTGGTGCTTCCGGCTTGGTCGGCCGTCCGTGCTGACACAATTGGCAGTGTCAGAGGGTGGGAAACCCGGCGAGGGTGGGTCCTGGTCGTTGTAAAACAGCGACTCCTACAGGTCGGTCAGGGCGCCTGCACGACGAGGGGGGGGAACTGGGGGAGGTAGTGTGATCCTCCCACGCGTTACGCTCCCCCAGGGAGAGTCCTCGCTGTCAGGTGAAAAGAGGCTGCTGGCTGTCTCCACATTGTATCGGAGGAAGCATGTGATAGACTTCAGGGCTCCCTAAACCGGCAAGAGGGGGGGGGGGGGGGGGGGGGGATGCGCGCAACGACCAGGAATGGGAGGGGGGAATTGGCATAACGACTAAATTGGGATGGGAGAAAAATACAGAAAAATAGGAGAAAAAGTAGATAAAAAAAATAAACAACGTGTTACACCAGCAGAGTTATCTGTGATGTACAGTATAGTTATTATGAAAACATTGCCTATGGGAAGTGCCATTGTTGGGAACATGCCCGCCGTACAATACGCTTTTCACACGTCCCAGAGACTCATACGGTAATTTGGGAACAAGGAGAACAACATCAAGTATGACTTCTAAGATGTGGGGGAAACATTTTTCATTTCATGGCATCTTTAAAGGAACAGCTCACTTTAAAAATGAAAATGCTGTCATTATCTACTCATTATTGTCTCTATTGCAAGAAGGAGCTTAGGCCTGTGACACTTACATCTGTGGTTATGGAGGTTTTTGAGAAGATTTTAAAACAAGACGGTTCTACAGCAAGTTGAGAGTTCACTTGATCTCCTGCATTATTATTATTATTATTATTTTTTTTAATTATCTTTTTCCTCCTTTTTCCATTTTTCTCCCATCCCAATGTTAGTCGCTATGCCAATTCCCAATCCCCTTCCTGGTCGTTGCGCACTCCACCCCCTACTGTCGGTCCGGGAGGGGGCGGAGACTATCACATGCTTCCTCCGACACATGTGTACCTAGCCCACCGCTTCTTTTCACCTGGCAGCGCGGACTCTCACTGGGAGAGTGTAACGTGTGGAAGGTTACACTACCTCCCTCCTAGATCCTTCCCTTGCCGTGCAGGCGCCCCGACCGAACTGTAGGGGTCGCTGTTTACAACGACCAGGACCCACTCTCGCCGGGTTTCCCACCCGCTGACACTGCCAATCGTGTTAGTATGGACGGTCGGCCAACCCGGAAGCACCACAGCTGGATTCGATCCCACTGCCTATGTGGTGGTAGACAGACGCTTAGTCCGCTGCGCTACCCGGCCGCCCTATCTCCTGCAGTTTTCTCACAGGGCCAGATGTATACAGGATGTAGCTGGACTTCCTGTATTGTCACCATGAGGGTCCTTCGACTCAGAGAAATGTTGTCGACATTTCTTTTTGGGGTGGTTTGTTTTTAAATATTGTGCGCTGAACATCAGGTAACATCTTCTTTTAATGAACAAACAATGTGTACATTGTGTACGCGAGAAATATAAACATAGATATAGAATATCTCTAGATCGTTTCAACTTGATGAGAAAAACAAATATTCTTGAACGGACTATATTCGATTTGTGGTCAAAGGATATCAGGCGGTCATGTATATAGAACTGTATATAGAACATGCACAAAATGTGCATTTGTGTGAAGTAACAAATTACATCGAATTACATCCATATATATATATATAGTTATTGTTACTTGTTCCTGCTTTGAATGCCTGCCATACTATACATCCAACTCAAACACACACACATGCACACACACACCTACCATTAACTATAGTATGCATTGCCCGCCATACTATATACATCCAACTCAAACACACACACACACACATGCACACACACCTACCATTACCTAACAGTCACACACTTAAGCACCCGTCCAGTGCACCACATGCAAATATCCACACACCCAGAGCAACCGCTTCATTTCCTCGGGACACCGGGCTCCACAATGCTCTACTTATGTGGCCAGTTCTTCAACCCAGCGAAAGCGCACATGAAGTGAGCCTCCATCTTCTCCTCATGTCCACCCACTTGAGCGGCTTAGCGGTCGGCGATGCTGCCCGTATCTATTTCGGATGGTAGGAAGAGAGGAGGGGTGGAAGTGTAATAAGCGTGTGGCCTGGGAGTGGGAGCCTCTATTTTTGTTCCTGGACTCGTCGTGCCAAAGTGAAACCATAATTTGGGGCCACTGGAAAAGGGATTACTTTGGCAAAGTAGAAGCGAGAGAAACACCAAGGTGTGCGATTTCTCTATGCCGGTGTGGTGACAACCCTATGTGAAACCCTGGACGCGTGGTCGGGGAAAGGTGTTGAGCCACTTGTCAGGAGTTTGGGAGCAGTGAGCTTCGGGACATTAAACGTCTGGTTTTATAGCTGCAAAGAAGATTTAAAAGATTATATTTTTCCATCCCAATTCACCTGTGCCAATTCTCCCCTCCCCTGTCTTGAACGTTGCTCGCATATGCCCCCCACTGGCCGGTTGTAGGGAGGATAGAAGCCTTGCATCACGTGTCCCCTCCGATACACAAGGAGGCAGCCTGTCACATCTTTTCACCTGCCAGCGCGGACTCTCAGTGCCGAGGTGTAACGTGTGGGAGGCTCACACTACTACCCCCGCCATTCCCTGTCTCTGCTGTGCAGGCGTCCCCCAACCGACCTGTAGGAGTCGCTGTCCACAACGTCCAGATTACCACCCGCTAACTCTGCCAATTGAGTTAGTATGACAAGCCGGCCCAAGCCGGAGGCAACGGCGACAGCCGGAGTCGAACCCGGTGTCTCTTGCGTCGGTGACGAGCGCAATGTCCGCTGCGCCACCCAGCCGCCCATTATATTTTTCTTTTGACCATTTGACGTACATACATTAGGTCTATAGGACTCCAGTTTTTACGAACAACGGCAACATAAACAAAGCGTGTACAGCGACCAGAAAAACATTAGGTACTCGTCCGTATTTAGTTGTTGAACTAGCTGAGCTGAGACCCGTTCATCAATTTGGGAATAATAACGCATCTCCAGTGAGTCCTACGTTTTGAATCTTGGATGGCGGAGGTGCTGCGGGGGCTGTCCTTCTTGCTTGTATATTTGGATCGCAGATTGTGCCTTTAAATTAGAAAGACACATAATGGCTCTTTTCAACCACTTCAAAATGCTATAATCACAGCTGACTTTATTTCTTGGAAAGTGTTCCCCTACTGCCTTTTGTTCCCTCAGCCTAGTGAGGGTTGAAGTATGCGCCGCCGGCCTCACCTTGTCCGTCCACATCTCAACTCATGCCGTAGCCCCTGCCGTACTCACTAATCCTGCCAAGCGCTAACAGACCTGGGGGGGGGGGGGGGGGTATTATTTGACTGGGGCTGGGCCTGTGGAACTAGAGCTGGGGGCTGGGGTTAGGGGCTAGGGCAGAGGCAATGAGAGAGAGATTGGACCCTCTTTAGTCTCAGAGGTGACTGTGGACCTGACCCATGGTGATCCTTCCCCATTCCTATCCCTCCCCGGGTCTGCTGGTTATGAGTCTCTCTGTCTGGGCACCACGACTGAAACAGTACGCCCGCCCCCCCGCCTGGTGGGGTCAGGAGACCCCCATCATTGCTGACTGCCAATGGGAAAGCAGCGAGAAGTGACCGCTGACCGAGGAAGGGAGTAGGAGGGAGCTGGTGGTGGGAGAGAGGAGGGTTGTTTTCTGAAACTCCACGAGTTTCTGGCATGACGATGGATTTACAGCCGGGCCCTCTGGGTGTCAGGGTTTGGGGGGGGAAGGGTCGCTGAGAGCCAGGGGTTAGGGGTCAGGGGTCGGGGAGGGGCACAGCTGCAGGGGTTGGTAGCTGGAGTTCAGGGAGAGCCAGCAGGCTCATTAACCCGACGCGCGTCAAACCAACAGGAAAGGATCAGTTACTGGACGGCTCCGTGGTCAGACTCAATCAGCACAGTTTTAATGAATAGCAGGATTTCTTTTCTTTTGAACTTCCGCTTTTTAAACAGATAAAAGGAGGGAAAAGTGTGGATTGTCTGTTGTGTGGGGGTGGGGGGAGGGGGGGTCAGTGTGCACTTCAGAATTACTTTCACTTCACAGTAGCTAATAATAAAACTGACACATCGTCAGAATGCACTCAAGTGTCCCATTACTTTGACTGAACGGTACAGACGGAGAATATTAGTTTGGAAGTCGTTGGACAAACAATAGACGTAAGATGTAATCCATTTATCTCACGTCTTTCTGTGTGTCCAAACTGCAAGGTTTCAAGTTCCCTTGCTTTGATTTCTAACACGTTTAACACATCACATTTGGCGTTAGACTTTAGTCTCGTCTCAAGTCCAGATTTGTATTCTTTTTTTCTACTTTTTCTCCCCCCCCTTTCTGTGATTTTTCTCCCATCCCAATTCCCTATCGTGCCAATTCTCCCTCCCCTGTCCTGATCGTTGCTCGCATGTGTGCGACCTGTAGGAGTCGCTGTTTACATCGACCAGACTACCACCCTTCGACTCCCCTCCCGCTGACTCTGCCAATATGACGGCCGGCCCAAGCCGGAGGCAACGCTGACAGCCGGATTCGAGACCGGTGTCTCTTGCGTTGGTGACAAGCGCAATGTCCTCTGCGCCACCCAGCCGCTCAAGTCCAGATAGTTAAATGAAAACCTGGGCCCATATTCACTAAGCATAAGACTCCGAGAGACCTTCTAGCTTAGCCTAAACATTCCTAGCAAAGGAGTTTTAAAAGAGTGATTTACAAAAGGGCTCAGAGCCACTCTAAGTAGTAAGGAAGAGCAAGAAATTCCTATTTTAGTGAAGAGGTGTGGTTGACCCTACAAAGCCCTTATTGGTAAGCTTCCCCCTTACATCACAACACTGTTAGAATGGAATCTTGGAACCTATTCTACATGCTCAAAATGGTTGGTTTTTAGGGTTCCTTGAGTTTGCTCGGAAATAGGAAAATCAGCTTTTTCCAACACCTGGAATGCCCTCCAACTGACTCTGAAGTTGGAGGTTCTTCCTTTTCTTTTAAAAGTATGATCTCTGACCACTGTGTGTGTCGACTTGTAACCTTCTTAACTATTTGTTATTGTTTATCCTTATTTTTTGTGTGCCTTTATGTATGAAACCTGCCGATTGTTTTGTGTCTAGTGTCTCACAAGTTGAAATATAGGTTTGAAATGAAACTATAAAATGACACCGGTCATTCCACCCCCCCAGAGACAGTGCAGTAGGGGTGGGAATCACCAGAGGCCTCACGATACGATACTATCACGATGCTTAAGTCACGATATGATAGTATTGTGATACTAAATATATCGCGATATGCTGAGTATTGCGATATTAATATCGCGATATATTGCAATTTATTACCTTTTTTCAACTGCAAAGTAAATTTTGTCAACATGTTTTATCTAATAAAATAAAGTTCAGTCTGTTCATCTCACTTCAATCATTTTTATTGCAGAACATGGTATTTTCTCAAACAGACAGATGTCAACACTGTCATCTGTGTTGCATGTAGTACCTGACAAACTGAACTGTGTGTATATTCCAACTTAACTGAATGCACACGTGTGCATGTGTGGACTACTGTACTATTACAGGTATTGAAATGAACAATGCAACTTCCTTATACAAAAAACAAATATATAAACTTTTTTTTTAAATAAATAAATAAATAAATATTGATACTTGGCGTCCCTGTATCGATACAGTATCGCCACGCATAGTATCGCGATACTACTACGTATCGATATTCCCCCCCCCCCCCCCCCCCTCCACCACTACGGCGCAGCACTCACATGAACGAGCTGGTCCTGGGTGTCGTACTCCTTGGTGCAGCCCTCCCAGTGGCAGTTGGTCTCGTAGACGGCGTCGGGCTCCTGCTTACACTCGTCTTTATCCAGCTCCTCACTCAGGTCCAGGATCCCCCCACCGTGGTCCTGCTGGAGGGGCAACCGCTTTAGTTTAGTTCATTTGGTTTATTCTATTTATTTTTTGGGGCGTTTCTGTATTTATTTTTATTTTTTTAATATTTTTCCCCTCCTTCTTTTTCCGATTTTTCTCCCATCCCACCCTTCCTGGTTGTTGCGCACTTTCCCCTACTGTTGGTCCGAGAGACCGGAGACTGCCACATGCTTTCCTCCGACGCATGTGCAGCCAGCCGGCAGCCAGCCTGGCCGCGCAGATTCTCACTGGGAGAGTGTAACGTGTGGGAGGCCGCACTACCTCTCTCCAGATCCTACCCTCGCTGAGCAGGCGCCCTGACCGACCTGTAGGGGTCGCTGTCCACAACGACCCGGACCCACCCCTCCAGCTTTCCCACCCTCTAATACTGGCAATTGTATTAGTGTGAACGGCCAGCCAAGCTGGTGACAACGCCGGGAGCTGGATTCGTACACGCGAATCCAGCATCTCCGGCGTTGGTGACAAACGCAATATCCGCTACGCCACCTGACCGCCAGAGCGTTTCTGTATTTTTTCACCCATCCCAATTTAGTCGTTATGCCAATTCCCTTCCTGGTCGTTGCGGTTGCGCGTATTGTGCCCCACTGTTGGCCTGGGGAGGGTGTAGAACTACCACATGCCTCCTCCGATACATGTTGGAGTCAGCCAGCCGCTTCTTTTCACCGGACAGCGAGGAGTCTCACCGGGGGAACGTAACGCATGCGGAGGTTCACGCTATTGCCCCCAGATCCACATCTCCCTGCTGAACAGGCGCCCCGACCGACCAGTAGGAGTCGCAGTTTATAACGACCAGGACACACACACATACCCCACCGGCTTCCCACCCGCTAACACTGTGTTAGTAGGGACGACTGACCAAGCCGGAGGTACCGCTGACAGCTGGATTCGATCCCAGAGTCTCTGTGCTGGTAGGCGAGTGCTTAGTCCACTGCGCTACCCAGACGTTCCTTGTTCATTTGGTTTATGACGAGAACAGTGTGCGCGCGTACATGAATAATTTGTGGTAAACAAGAATATGGGTGCACCAGTTTAGCAAGAAGCTAATTTCTGTAGTCCTAGACAGTAAACGAATAAGTAAAAAAAAGGTCATATACAGTAAAAGTACAAATAATACAAAATAACAAGAATACATAAAAAATCCCTCCCCTCCCTTCCTGTACCTTTACACCCTCCCTCCCCCTCCACCTCCCTCCTACCTTTCGATGATGAACACAATACATCATATCCAATACATTACGGAAAACAATAAATACAAACACCCCACATAGTAGGCACAATTTAAGAACTCCTTAGATAAAAAGGACAGGCAAATTCTTGCCTCGTCCTAACATATACCCACATATCTTCATCCTACCATCCGAAAGCAAGCAGTGTGTTGACAGCATTGCTTAGAATACTGTTTTTAACCTTTTTTACATTATCAGGGAGCCTGTTCCATTCTTTGATGGCTTTATATGAAAAGGCAGTTTGAGCAAAAGTGCTCAAAAGAGCCTCGTCCTGAAACAGTCACCCCTAGAGGCGTTGGTGTTGGTCAGAAGGGGTTCGCATCGTGTACTACTGTTGACTACTGTGGGTGTACACATGTTACTGTAAGTACAGTGATGAAGACATCATGTAAAAGGGTAAACTCCACTCACATATCACAAAGCGCTTCGGGCAGTCATTTGTGCCGGTGGCAATCAGGCTCCACAACCAGGCAGGGCCAGGACAAGCCAACTGCCGTGGACTGGAGGAGCTGGGTTGTGGACTGTAACCAATTAATTTAATATATATATATATATATATTTTTTTTAAGATTTATTTTTTTGCGTTTATCGCTTTATTCTACTAGGCAGTCCAGTAGAGAGAGAGAGAGAGGAGGAAGACATTCGGCAAATAACGGCGGGTTCGGGAATCGAACCCGGGTCGGCCGTGCCGCGGCTGAGCGCGCCATGTGGTTCACCACTGGGGCGCCCCTTAATATAATTATTTAACATCATGATTGGACTTGTTTCTTTTCACCACTTTTAGCTCTATTTTAGCCCTATGTTAGCTATTTTTATCCCTATGTATTTGTCCATCTTGTTTTTAACACATACTAATAAGTGTATGTTATGTATTAACTGTTTTTAAATTGCTGTTATGCTGTAAAGGACATCTGAATCTCCCCTCGGGGATAAATAAAGGTTTTCAATTAAATTCAGCAACGCCAGCGGTCACCAATATAAAACAAATATTCATATATTTCTTCAGAATAATACTGTTTTGTTTTGTTACCTCAAGATTTTTGATTTGATTTGATTTGATATTTTTTATTTTCGTGTCTTACATACAGATGTATGCCCAGCCCATATGGGCTTACAAGACACATAACAATAAGTATATAATAATATACTTTACCAATTACTTAACAAATGACATAGACCAAGATGGCCATACAAAAAATACAAGAAAATACAATAAAACGTAATATAACACAAGCTGTACTCAATGTAAATAAACAGAAAAGCAAGGTGAATTCAAATACAATTATATAGGATACAGTGTGTTTTGTCTCAGGTGCCATGCCTTCTCCAAAAATCCTGCAAAACCGAAGATGTCCTCCACAAAAAAACAACTCAACATACAGCTCTCAGACTGCCAAAACAAATCTGGGTTTACAATTTGAATTTTTTCAAATAAAGCCCTCCTCAAAGTGGTGTACAAAGGGCAATAAAAAACAAAATGATATTCATCCTCCACCACTCCCAGATCACACAGAACACACAACCGCTCCTCCTCAGGTTTACCCTGGAATCTACCCACTTCCACAGCCAATGGCAGGGTGCCAGACCTCAACTGGGCACACAGAGACCTCCGTCTTCTCTTTAAGTTTAACATTACATAAGGTTCAGTAAAATACTCATTTTTAATTGCAATATATTTTCTAAGTTTAGGTTTTTTCAAAATCTCCACCTTCCACTTATCCTGATGGATTGTTGGATTGTCAAGAAGACTAACTTGCATGTAACTTGCATCTGATACTACTAATCTGTATCACGCACGCACACCCCGATACACTTTACAGTCTCTTAATTATCTTTTATCTGTGGTCAATATGCTAGCATATTGTACTATTTTGCATCAAGCTTATCTTATCAGCTCATTAATCCTAATGAGTTGTTTGCTAGATCACAACCGGTGGCAAGACAATTCTTCTTATTGATTGAGGCTGCATTTTTATTCACTATTGATCATCAATTAGGGCCAAATTAGAAGCTGCAATGGCCTGGTGGCGCTACAGTATTTTCTCACTGTAGTTGAACCTTTGATGAAGAAGACACACTTGTGTCTTTCGGATCCTGATCCAGGGTGTAATTTCTAAGGATAGAAACTAACTGACTATCTTGACTAACCTTTGTGAGTGCAGAGATTTTTTTTAAAGCTCATTATCAATAACAAGTGAAGAAAAAAGTACCAACAGTGAGTCTAAAAATAGTTTCTTTAGGATGAAGATGTGATGGTTGCCGTTGACTTATTCTTATAATAATTTACACATGCATTGATGTATTTGCTTTTTCAGAGGTGCAACTGTTCAAAATGACTGCTGGGCAAATACACACATTTACATAACCTTGAGATTCAGTCAGTTAGGCCTGACTTCACGGTCTTTGGAAAGGAAAGACATGGTTCACTTTCTTTTACCCGCTCGTACTTTTATCTTGTTAGTGGAATAAATTGGCGAGCAGTTTACAAGACGTATAAATACTGTAGCGCTATCACTCGCTCATCTAATCACCAGGGAATAGGATGAAGCTCGGACTCAGGCTCACATAGACATGAATAGTAAAAGCTAGGGCTGTCCCCGACTAAGGATTTGGATGGTCGACTATGATTGGCCAAAATTTGCCGTTGCCAAAAAAATATATATAAAAAAAAATAAGTAGATAATATTTTTAACTTTTTTTCTTTTTATTATTTAATTTTTTTTATCATTCCATTTGGGCTGTGGGGGTGCTTAATGTCTGAAGGAGTCGACTGAAGGCTTCTTGTCCTCTGCAAAAGCATGCAATTGGTCCACTGATGGATACATCTTGATATTTGTCTAGTCTAGTGTGTTCCTCAGATGGGTGAAATCCTCTTTCAGTGCCTCTGTGCCTGTTTTTGTAGGCAGTTAGCCTCTGGTATGCATGCCATTAGCGTTAGCCACGCTTCTAGGCCTCTTTTCTTTTGGAAAGAATGATAAAAAAAGAAAAATATTATAAATTTCTTTTTATTAATTTTTTTTTACTATTCGATTAAGAGGTTGGTTAGTCCAGCGGTTCTCAACAGGGGTTCCGCGGCACCCCTGTGTGCCGCGGAGAGCTGCCAGGGGTGCTGCGAGATGCCTGGGAATGTTCTTTAAAAATATAGAATGACAACAGTCTTATTTTGAAAATCCTGTAGCGGGTCTCATTTCTGCCCAAGCGCAGCTCCAGCTATAATAACTAGGCTCCGCATTCTCCCTCTGTGTGTGTGCGTTTGAAAAGATATGATGAAGTCAGACGAGTATATTATATTGATAGTAAATGTACTGAGGGTGGACAGACAGATGATGTTGATATTTAAACATAAAAAATACAATACATAATAAATGTATGCATGATCATCATGCAACATAAAACAATTGCAGGAACGGTTTGGGAGAGGAAGGGGTTGCGTGTTCCAAAAAATTTACTTAAAGTTTAAAGCTCAATATATCAAAACGTGGCACTTTAGTGAACAGGAGGTTTATTTGTATTAAAAACAATAAATCGTTTTTCATTTAAATGTCTGGAAGAGCTAAAAAAAAATTGTAATGTTTGTAATGTAATTCCTTACACGTAACGTGTCTGGCTGTGTGACGTCAACTTGTCAGCATGAAAATGACAGCCAAACATGGCACTGCAACTAAATAACACAAATACAATAGGCACATTTGTGACTGTTACAAATATAACACGTTTTATACTTGTGCTACAAGATTTTGGCCTGTGCTACAAAACTATCAACCTCTGTAGCACCAGTGCTATGTGCAAAAAAAGTTAACGTACAGCCCTGCAACTATTTAACTAAACAAATAGTCTATCTAGTGCTTCATGTGTATACAATAATTGCCTAATCTAATAACATGAACTAAAAAAGAAATCGATCACACGTTTCGTAAAGTTATTATAGAAACTTCACCAACTTAACGTCCGCGGCAGGCGTCATTACTTTTACCAACAGATTTTCCAACACATTTCCAGAGCAGTCCTATGTCCGTTATCAAGGAAATGCAAAGCGGCTATCGCAATCGTCGTTGTGATAATAATCACTAAATGCATTCAGTGCTGGATCTAATCAAATGAATTTATCGAGACACGTTATGGAAAGTTCAAGACCGGACCACACAGCTTCTGAAAAGTGCTAATTACACGCTTCCGACGGCGATGGTCTACTCGCAGAACAAGTGAGTGTATCAGCCGCTGTGTTATGATTATTATGATACAAAATGTAAATTAATGAATGAATGAAAACTGTATTTAACAGATAAACAGTAAAAGGCACTCTGCAGGGATGTGATGTCATAATCAATCGTCACCTCACTAGAATAATATTTCCAAAGTGAACCGCAAAGCTGAATTTTCACACAAAATGGACAAGTTTTTAACTCGTCCATCGAAACAGGTTACAGTTACCAATACCAATTCAGTACCTTCCAGTACCAATTCGACCGCTGAGATTGCCCCAGTCAAACAGTGCAGCTGCAATGTTGTGTTCTCATGCTAAACCAGGCTGGTATCATGTTGTGTGATCCTTTTCTGTATTTAAAAAAAAATACATGATTTTCTGTTTGAGAAATGGTCACACTATTGCTATATTTATTTATACATTTAGACCTGAAACGCCTGCTAATAATGCATTGTATAGCCTGCATATACACACAAATGTGTTTCCCGGTTTCAATGGGTTAAATAAACGTTATTTTGAAAGCAAGCACTTTTGTCATCATTGTAGCAAAAAAGACAGGACCGGAAAAGTCTTTATCGTATGTAGGGGTGCTGTAACTGAGGGGTACAATTCCCTGACTGTATTGTTAGATATGATATTTAATACCACTACCTCATGTACTTTAACTTCTGGCCACCCAGTACAAGATATAAGTATGATGAACACTTTCCCACCTGATGAAACGAATCCACACAAATGTACCAAATCGAAGGTTTAATACAGCAAAGGGTGTATACAACGATCACTTAATTACATTTATGATTTGAAATATGAAATATGCACTTTTATGGCAAATGAGTATTCGTAGGTAAATCAACATTGAATGTCCAATCTCTGGTTACGCAGGGAGTAAGTATACAACCTGGAATATTTAGAAAACGATAGCGATGGTACTTAAATGATTATAGCTGGATACACTAAGGGGGGGGGGGGGTCCCGCTGGTTGTAAGACAGTAGGAGGGGGGGGTTAGAGAAGCCGCTGGCGGTATCCCATCTGGCCGACGGTGTCTTGGGAGAATCCAAAGTCTTGGACACGGTGCCCACAGAACCTCGGACCGCAGACGAATACAGCTGGACCCTCTGTGGACGGTAGCTGCCGGTCCACAACGGAGAGACGTGAGGCGACCTCACTGGTGTCGAGCGCCGTCTCACCTGGAGTCTTCTCCGGGGGGTAGTTCCAACACTCCGCAGTGTTGGCCTTTATCCATGGAATAATCAAAGCACACAAAGCATAATCCAAGCCGTGGAAGGCTCGCCGTCGTCCGGGTAGAGTAATCCAATATACAGGTCCAGTCGCTCTTGGCCCGGAGCTCCTCGGATGCAATCACCACTAGGGGTCTGACCAGCCTGGTTAAGCGTCCAGATAACGTCAGGAACGATGGGGGTACTGATAACTTTAGAACTCTAACCGAACGATGCACCATACATAAATAGACTATTATTAGCTTAATAGAATACGTCCAACTCGACGGTATAGTGCCAAACTATGACTATTCAACTATTAATCTACACGATATCTCAATGCCTATTCTGGGCCAAGTAGGCCTTACTACACCGCACGTGCGTCGTGGGGAGGCTTTGCGTCTGTCACTCTGTTGGAGGGTAAAGAACTGGACTAAAAGAAAGTTCTACTTTACTTGCGCCATATATATATGCGCTATGAACAAAATAGTACCATTCGTATTTCGCCCGACATATTCCTGCGCGGAACCGGGGCTTGCCACGACATGTTAGGCGGCACGATTGAACTTGGACCTAGGGGTATGGCAACCTGGCGCCAGGTTCTCGTCCAATGGTAGAATGAAACTATTATGGGCTGTTTAGTAGACTAAAGGGATATTCAATGCATATTGTACAAGGAATATACAGGGGATATCAAACGATATACAAATACAATTAAATATATATAAATAAATATACATATTCGGTTTAATCTGATCCTTCACAACAGGTGCCCTGGAATATTTTATTGGACACAGGGGTGCCTTGGCAGCAGAAAGGTTGAGAACCCCTGGGTTAGTCGACTACGGCTCCTTTCGACCGATTAGTCGACTAATCGACTAATAGGGGTCAGCCCTAGTAAAAGCTGATTTATGTCAGTGAGACTTGCATGTAAAACCAGCTCTCTGTAGGGCAGCAAACAAGGGGATTTGAGAGTTGCACAGCCTCTCTCGGTTGAAGGAGATCTCCTCCCCGAAAATCTCTTGCACACAACACCTAGACATGGGTGGTTGCTATAGCGGTTGTCAATCAAATGGAACCAAACTGATCAGGTCAGTTTTACAGTATATACTCATGATACTGTATCCTCTCTGTACCTGAGAGCAGGAAGATATATATATATATATATATATATATATATATATATATATATATATATATATATATATATATATATATATATATATATATATATATATATATATATATATATATATATATATATATATATACACACACAGTATAGATACAGTATATACTCATGATACTGTATCCTCTCTGTACCTGAGAGCAGGGAGAGATGGGTCGTGGACCTTCTGCTTCCGTCTTCACCTTTGACCTCTTGGTGATCATTGGGTTCACTGTGCTGCTCACGGCTGGGTCTCCACCGGCATTCTGAGGGACAGACAGACAGAGAGAGACAGAGAGAGAGAGAGAGAGAGAGAGAGAGAGAGAGAGAGAGAGAGAGAGAGAGAGAGAGAGAGAGAGAGAGAGAGAGAGAGAGAGAGAGAGAGAGAGAGAGAGAGAGAGAGAGAGAGAGAGAGACAAGGTCAAATCATTGAGGTCAAAATTTAGCAAAAGGTGCTTTTTGGATGGGCAGAGAAGCCTCCCAGTTTGTGACTAATCAGAGGGTCTTAGAATTGGGCGGCGTATCCATTTGAACCACAGCAATGCTCTCCATACAGCTGGTGCTTTGATTTGATTTGATTTTTATTTGTCTCGAACATATAAGTTTAAAAAACAAAAAGGTAAATAGTCAAAGACTAATTCCATACAATAAGTGTTCGAGAAGGAACAGGGGGAAGTAAAACAACTTATCAAGCCATGCCCCTTCCTTACAATATTTCACATTATAATTTAATAAACATTTTAATGCTTAATTTTATACTCGCATCCAGACCATTCGCATTTTGGACCATTCAAGGCAGTCCAAAGAGGGAGGGTGGTGGTACTGCAGGATGGACCAGAGAGAGTAGCTAAGAGAGACACCTACCCACAGTGTTGTCTTTGACTCTGCCGGCGGCACTGAGGGATGTGAGGGATGTGAGGGGCCTGGGGGGATGTGAGGGGGCCGGGGCCTGCACCACCAACAGGGCCCCTGTAAGTCAGAACCACCGACCCGCCGCTAAGACTAAACAATTTAGACTGCGTTTACGAGTGCCAGGCCGCAAGGAAATATGAAAGGAGAAGAGTTATGACCCAGAGAGGAGGGAAGGGGGGGGGGGGTGAGGCTTTGATTCACAGACAGATCCTTAACAGGAGTGGGAGACAGACAGACAAGCAGACAGACAGGACTGCTGTCCCCGAAGCATGTTTTTGGGGTTCGAACTTCGTCATGGTTTATTTAAAAAATTTAAATAAAATAAAGAATATCCTCAAACTAAATCCTCAATTTGAATAAAGTGATTCATCTGATTAATTTTTTTTTAATTTTTTTTTATTAAATCAACTTTCCAGCCCCAGCCCCAGCCCAGGGAGAAGCCCCAGCCCAACTAAATCAATTAAATCAACTTTCTAATGAATATAACTCATCAGTTTCTTTTAATACTATAATATTAGTGTAGCCTAATCTGTATCTGCAACTGTGAAGAAAAACCCCATTGGTTTAAACAGAATTAATAGAAAAAATATATAATAATAAAAAAAAATTATTAAAAATTAAATGAAAAAATGTATTTAGAATTCGAATGCCAACATAACGAACGAAGGTTTGAACGTTTGGGCTCAGCCAGGACCTTCTCAAGCTCTAACAGAGACACTTGAAGAAAGGAGGATAGGACAGGACATGGAAAGGGGTTGTGTGTGTGTGTGTGTTAAGGCTGAGCCCGAACCCTGTTTTTAGGGTTCGAACGTTCGCCAGGGTTTATCGAACGAACGTTCGAACGTTCGTTTTTTGTAATTTTTTTAATAAAAAAAAATTTTATAAAAAAAAAATTTATATCATTTTTTTTTTGTATTATTATTATAGATCCTACGGAGGGCGGCATTGCATAATCTATTGGTGAAAAAACATGTTGTTTACAGTGGTGGCTGTTCATGTAAACATGTAATTAAACAAAGCACTCAGAAGAAAATAAACAAGCTACTGAGTACTGCATAAAGTTCCTACTTATGATAAACAATAGCCCTTGCACACCGCAGTCACGTAAGGGGCTAGATAAACAAATGCATTCGTTTTGTGGCATTAAGTACGTTATATAGTTAGTGTTACACACCACGTTCAATAACAGGTATTCACTCTTGGTCGACGGGAAGGAGAGAGGCGCGCGCCTCGGCTCCTTCCACCGTCTACCTCGGAACGGGGGACGACAGAGAGACACCGGCGGGGTGCCGCCGGGCTCCCAACACGCCTGCCGCCCGTCCGCCAGAGTTGTTTACAACGCAACCACCTCCCGCCATGAAGCTCGCGCTCCGTGGCCGAAAAAGGCTGGTATTCATTAATGATCCTTCCTCAGTGGGGAGCTACGGAGTCTGTTCACTCTGTTGTGCTTCTCGGTCTCGCAAGCAGATAAATGTATTGCCGGAAGTAAAAAAAATAAATAAACGCTTGCCGATTGGTGGTAACAGCAGAGGCGGGTGCAAGCGGTGTGACGTAATTGGCAGAATCGCCTGTCAATCAAAATGGTTCTATTGCATTGGTTGAGACAATAGTATCCAGCTACAGCCCGGCAGAGACCACACTGGTTGAGCCGAGCGCACTCGGGGGACGCGCCGCTTCACATCGCCTCAAAGTCGCGCGCCTGCTTTTTTTTTTTTCACCGAACGTTCGCACCTATTAATTAAAGTCCGAATGTCAACGTAACGAACGAACGTTCGAACGTTCGGGCTCAGCCTTAGTGTGTGTGTGTGTGTGTGTGTGTGTGTGTGTGTGTGTGTGTGTGTGTGTGTGTGTGTGTGTGTTTGTGTGTGTGTGTGTGTGTGTATGTGTGTGTGCGTGTTGGCCAGTAATCACTTAAACAAATAATAAAAAGGACCATTTTAGGTTTGGGGGTTAGGTTAAGGTTTAAGTGTTGTTAAAGCTTGCGTATGGGTTAGGTTAGGCATTTTGTGGTAATGGTCTCTAGGATTTACGGTTAAGGGCCAGGGAATGGATGTACTCAATGGAAGGTCCTGACAAGTATAGTAAAACAAGGATGTGTGTGTGTGTGTGTAGGGTGGTTCACCGGTGGGGGTCTACTGTAGTGGGGGTCTAATGGTAGTGTTGGGGTTAGGGTTAGTTAGTTAATCCCACCCAGTCTCCACAGTTTAGCTCAGTGCTTCAGGGGGACTGCACTAAAAACCTGCTTCATCCAGTGGGCTGGAAACCAGGGGGGCTGCACTAAAAACGTTAGGTTATGACTATAACCAAGTTCTGTTAACACTAGTGGACGCTCAGCGTCTCATTGCATATATCTCGCTTCAGCATATATACTGAATAAAATTCAAAATGTACCTTTAAATGCCAGCATTCATCTGGCCACACCCCCATCCGCTTACCTACATAAGCAGGGGTGGTGCCACACACTCATCTCCTTCCCAACAAATTTCACCACAATGAAAAATCAAGGGCCGCAGCGGCGTCTAGACGCTGAGCGTCCACTAGTGTTAACAGAACTTGGTTATAGTCATAACCTAACGTTCTGTATCACAGGGGTTCCCAAACTTTTCAGGCCAGGGCCCAGAAAATAAGGCGTCAGAGAGCCGCGGCCCAATGCACATCGTCAGGCTTTCTTTTTTTTTCCCGCCGACCGATTTTTTAAGCCAAATATCACTTCAATCCTATTAAGTTAGTTCAAGTTAGTTATTCATTTATATGTGCTATTTATGAGAGGGCTAACTTGTTGCAAAATAATAATGATAATAATAATAGCCTCATTAAAATACTATTGTTGCTTCGGTTGTTTTCAGCGTTTTATGTGCATAATCTGTTATTTAGTTTGAAATGTTCGTTGAAATAAGTAGATTTTTCGTTTTTGTTTATTTATTAAGTTAATATAAAACCATATAGTCACATTTTAGAATACAATAGAATATAATTTTAGAATACAACTAGAAACACTGTCCTGGCCTGCTTCTAAGTTCAGTGGCCTGACAAAAATAAATAAAAATAAAAATAAAAAAATAAAAATAAAAAATATTTTTTTTTAATTTCTTTAATTTATTTTTAATTTTTTTTAAATCATATCGCGGCCCACCCGTGGCTGCTCGCGGCCCACCTTTGGGTCGCGACCCCGACTTTGGGAACCACTGCTGTATCACACTAGCTCCCGCTCAGCGTCTCATTGCATAATAGGAGCTGAGCGGGAGCTAGAAGCTCGACAAATGTACCCCGCTGAGGCCCCCCACAACCATCAGATCAGGGAGGACCGAGCCCCCCCGACCCCCCCTAATGGAGGGCACCCCCCCTATTGGGGGCTTCACGGGAGGGCGACGGACCCGACCGTGCGAAGAGGCACTCAAGCAACTCAACGCACAGGGTGAGCAGACCGTGGCTTGACCCCACGACTACACACACGCACAACCCGCATGCCACCCGGGAACGAACGGAGGGAACAACCTCGTTACTGCCCCCAGAATCACGGGGTCAAGGGCAAACCCAACCCCGTGGCAAGGCCGTAGCAGCGGAGCGCGAAGGAAGACCCAGACCCACCAAAGGGACTGGACCCCCTGGAACGGGGGCCCGGAGAAGTCCATGATGTCAGCATCAAGACCCCACCAGGTGGGCACTTAGTGACCCCGCCCCCCACATCGCCAGCGTATTCGGACAAAGGCCCCTCAGCCGAGCGGGCCCTGTCCCCCCAATAGTACACCGCCTGGCACACTGACCCTGCAGAACAGGCAGTCAGCATGGCCGTAAGCACACAAAAAAGGTTAACCAACGGAAGCAGGCAGCGCACCGGGGAAAAACCAGGCAACAGGCTGTTAACCCTAGCCTGGAGACTGCGGACGAGACAGGCGCCAGAGGGGACAGCTGAACACAGCCGCCCCGGCGGAAGGGGCGTAAGCTGGCGTTGTTGCATGACCAAGCCTCCATTTAAAAAAAACCCACCCAGAGGGGTTGAGGCAGAGAAGGCTGACACGATTGGCAGACGTCATGAACGTGCAGGGGCACCCTCAACCGGTGAACCCGGGAGTTGACACTGCTCCAACACACCAGGGAATCAACCACCTTGGTGTTACCCAATGCGGTGGTTGTTCCTATAACCCCTCAAGAAAAAAACTCCAAAACACACCTGCGGGTATACACCGGCTATACCGCAGTACAAGTGTTTCAGTTTTCAAAAAAGGGTTAACCCAGGCCTACGGGTCGACGAAACATGACTTTGGACCGGGCCCGGCGATACGGGAAGCACAGGGTCACCAGAGGAGGTCAAAGACCACCCCAACAGGCCCCTCTTCGCCATGCGTGAGAGAGGAGCGAAAAAGAATGGAGAACCAGCCCCAAGCACACCGTACTTGGTATTCCCAGGCGGTCTCCCAACCAAGTACTAACCAGGACCAACCTGTGTAGCGGCCGAGATCTGACGAGATCGAGCGTGTACAGGTTGGCATGGCCGTAAGCCATTACGACAGTGCTGAATAAAAAATTTACCCAACCAGGGTCTCCATAGCGCTTAACCCTGTGACACCCGGACCGACCTGGCATTTTTCCCCCTGAAAAAAGCCCAAGTCCCTCAGGGTACCAGAACAGCAGATCTGCATCCCCGGCGGACAACGGGTTCAACTGATCTGGACCAGCGTGACCAGAACCAGTCCCGTGCCCTAACCACGCCGACATGCCTACTCCAGGAGAAGGGGCAGATATGCGTGTTGATCTTAAACATGAAAAGAAGGCGCCACCCAGACGTTCGGGGCGAACCGCGCCCGGTGGCCCACCCCCAGGGCGTGAGACCCCTCTACATATGTTCAGATCCATTCCGTCATCATCCCCCAGATATGAACGAGAATCCGTCGATAACCAAACCATCGTCGGATTTGGTTGTCGGAAGAGGAAAAACCTCCATCCCAGTTGCTTTATAAAAACGCCGTTTTAACCTCAAGCAACCAAGGCGTGCCAGTCAGTCGCCTGTTTACAGAACACCCCGACTAGCACTATGCGTGCGTCGGGACACACCCACATCAATGAACAGGCTATTTAGACCTGTCATTGAATCCCCAAGGCGCCCAGGGGAACGACAAGAGGGGTGTGATACTTCCTAACTCCAACTCTTTTTAATAGAAAAGAAGGAAGCACCAACAGTATGTATCCCAGTCTACACAGCCGGGGGTAAAAATTGTTCACATTTTTACATCCCACCACCCTCCCATAGGAACGAGACGGGAATCCCCAGAGAGACTTCCCACGCGAGCTGTACAGATTGAAAAGAATATATTGCACCTTGAGCCATGTAAAACATTTGTTTTAGGGCTCTCCGGGGAGGAGGCACTGAACCCATACACACTCAATAATCGAATTGAAACGAATACATACACAATAGAGTAGGACTCCTTCTTGAGGGTCCACTCACCATGACAATCTGAGGAGGAGGCTCTGTACTCTGAAGGAGGCTCCCTCACATGGAAGGAGAGTCCCAACTCAGAAGGCCCGAATAGGAGCTTGGTGAGGAGGAGCCCTGACCACCCCCCGAAACAGATCCATCACATGGACCTGAACAGCACACGGAAGTCTTACCAACAGAGACGCGCACAGTGACATACTCTATGGCGGGGGAATTTCTGCGGTGCACACGCCCAATATTCCAGGGCGAGGGACCAGGAAACTCCCCCCCCCCTCACCCTGTAACGTGCCGAACCGCAATGTGACAGGAACCTTGAAGGACAAGTGGGTTTACCCCTGACCAACAGAAAAAAGGGGGAGGAAAGGTTACCAGTTCACCCCTTTACGACCCCACACCCATGATACGATGTAATGACAAAAAGAGAGTATGACACAGTCATAGTCAGCTCCATGAAGCGTCTGACAGCTTCACACAGCGCATGAGCTAACCTGCTATCTGATTTTTACTAAGGAAAAAACACAGAATAGAGAGGGCTCTCCAAGAGCCCCGGTACCAAACTTACACATGTGCTTCTGTGGCCAGTCCAACCTAGTTGTAGGTCACATGACACACACAACCCATCATCACCTACAAAAAATGGCAAAAACACTCTTCATAATGAGAGAATACATAATTCTCGATTAGTATCGGCCACAGGCCTTGCTAAGCACACACGAAAGCGACCAAACAATCTTTTCTTTTAGGAAAATAAAGTTTCTCCAGCCGTTTTAGCACAACCTCAGCAATCAAGCTAAGGGTTACATCGTATCCCTACCACACAGTGACACAATGTAGTGCAACAACATGTCTGAGAGGAGGATGAAGAAGTCCCCAGGGAACCGGGGGGAAACACAATCCTCCTACTTTACCCTTAATACGGCCAGTTAAAACAGGAAAACCTGTTAATATGTGAACACACTGTTCATTGTCATTACAGGCTGAGAAAATAATCATTCTTTACTCATTTGTCACTAAGCATAGCTTTATAGGTTAGTTAACCCCCTTAGTTGTGAGTACACGGTACATATAAACACACATGATGTTTCTCAACACAACAAACCAGATCATTTTCACATCTGTAACAACAACCCGATTTGCATGGAGAAGCTAAATACCAGTGACAAGACAATTCACACATAACTCGCGTCGTATCCTAAATGTAGTGCAGCAACACTCGTTTTGGAAAACATCGTTATTAACAAAACATTTAGAAGGGAAAGCCAGAAGAAGTGTACAAGGTCTGGTCAGGCCTTGCCTACCTTGAGCGCAGAACAAGCGAAACTGTAGTCTCTTAACAAGGCACCGTAGTAAACACAGCCGTACTGTGTTGTCGACCTGGGCAGCGTCGCCGCTCGATCCCGCCGCTACGGTCCCCCTTGTTGACGCAGTCCTTGCCGGCCTGGCTCAGGGCAGGTTCGACGAACATCCTCTGTCAAAGATGACGTCGTAGTCAAGAGTGTTAAAAACATGTTATCGTCACAGTACGTTCAACAGTGTAGCATTAAGCTAACGGCCGCTCTCGGCCGAAAGCAGCAAGCTAACGTTTACCCAGCCTAGTGACACAACAGGCCTGGTAAACACAGCCACAACTAGCACGCAAGCTAAGCAGCCACCACCTGAACTCGTACACAACGATACAACAAGTTACACTTAGACAGGCCGCCGTTCTGAAACCCTCCTCACTTTTTAAGAGAAAAGAGAAACAATATGTTAACACAGTTTTACAACAGTGATTTTACCAGCACCCCGGCGGGGCCAGCACAATTCCCATCATTCTGGTCTGTAGCTGGCTTGAACACAGATCTTCCGCTAACGAACATCTATGCCCATATTTCCTCGTGAGGAATACTCTCATTTGGATATGAAAGACGGGGCCTACACGGTGACAGAGAAAAATCCACTCGTCCAGAAAACACAGGGATCACCAGTGTTAATGGTCGTGGCCCACTAGTTAACTAATGGGCTTCAGACCAAGGTCTTCTGCTGTTGCCTAAGAGGCTGAACAAAAGACCCTAGTCTGGGGCCGGTGTTCATAAACATTGTCAGCTAGCCCCCGTAGCACTAACAGACAAGTGAAGCTTGCAAGCAAAACATTACTCACCAACCTGGAAAACACCGCTTCTCACAACAGCGGCGCGTCCTACAGTTCAGCTGTGCTGAAGGTTTTACCGCAACCAGACACAGCAAAGAACTGTAGTTGAGAGGCATGTAGCGGCGTGCTCCCCATACGAACCCGGTGGAGGTTTTAGAATGATCACCATCTTCCAGACACTCCAGTGACGCAGACAATATCGCCGTATTTTCTCGAAAATAGTGAGAGAGAAAATAAAGATATGTCAACGTATCTCCTTGTTCTTCCTTTCCTCAGAGTAATATTTTTCTCCACGTCAAGTGGGCATATGAGCAACACGTTGCTTGTGATGAAATTTGAGAAGGAGATGAGTGTGTGGCACCACCCCTGCTTATGTAGGTAAGCGGATGGGGGTGTGGCCAGATGAATGCTGGCATTTAAAGGTACATTTTGAAATGTATTCAGTATATGCTGAAGCGAGATATATGCAATGAGACGCTGAGCGGGAGCTAGTGTGATACAGAACCTGCTTCATCCAGTGGGCTGGAAACCAGGGATGCACCGATCCGACTTTTTCAGTCCCGATACCGATACCTGGGTTTGGGTATCGGCCAATACCGATCCGATACCCATTGTCCAATTTTTTTCTCCAAAAAAAGTTAAAAAAAGGTAAAATTTTATCCACGTTTTAAATATTTCTTTTATTAAAATATATTTAGTTTTTAAGAATTGTAAAGGATCACAAGTGTGTTTTTGATTTGTTGTAAACAAAGACAGAAAATAAACCGCATTCATTCAATTAAGCCTCACTGTCACTGTGTGGAAGAGACTGGTCTGGGATCATTCTTTTGTGCAAGGCAACATCAGGCTTGACTTAAAACATTACTTTCCTAACTTAGTGAAACTAAATGTAACAAATTAACACAGATATAAATGTACTGAATGGTTATTTCTTATTTTATTTATTATAATAATAATAATAATAATAATAATAATAATAATAATAATAATAATAATAATAATAATAATAATAATAATAATAATAATAATATATATATATATATATATATATTTTTTTTTAACCGATACCCGATCCAGCTATTTTACTGATATCTGCGGCCGATACAGATACCAATATCGGATCGGTGCATCCCTACTGGAAACCACGGGGGGTCGGGGCTGCATCAGGGGGGCTGTGGACTAGTAACCAGGGGAGGGGGGGTGTGGTTCTGACAAATTAACTGAATAAGCACACACACATGTGCAGTAACACACACTCAAATACATGTGTGTGTGTGTGTGTGTGTGTGTGTGTGTGTGTGTGTGTGTGTGTGTGTGTGTGTGCGTGTGTGTCTCTCTGTGTGTCACTCTCAGTACTGAAATAGAGCTGTAGTGATGTGTGTGTGTGTGTGAGGAGGAGTGGACCGCTGAGAGGGAAGTTTACATTAGGAGCAGCCACAGTGTATACAGTAGTCTGATAAAGAGGGGGGCGACGAGACAGCGAGAGATAAGACAGATGCAAAGTGGGAGCACCAATGGGAGGAGAGACGAACCTCCATGTCCCGCCCATAGAACTAACTGTATACATTCACTCTCTCTCTCTCTCTCTCTCTCTCTCTCTCTCTCTCTCTCTCTCTCTCTCTCTCTCTCTCTCTCTCTCTCTCTCTCTCTCTCTCTCTCTCTCTTTCCAATACAAACATAATAAACAAAAAACAAAAAAAGGAATCAAGATTAATCAAAATGAGCGGCTGGGTGGCGCGGCGGTCTAAGCGCTTGTCACCAACGCGTGAGACACCTAACCGTATCGAATCCAGCTGTCGCCGTTGCCTCCGGCTTGGGCCGGCCGTCGTACTGACTCAATTGGCAGAGTCAGCGGGGTGGGAAGTCGATGGGTGGTAATCTGGACGTTGTGGACAGCAACTCCTTTACAAGTCGTTTGGGAACGCCTGCACAGCAGAGACAGGAGATGGCGAGGGTAGTGTGAGCCTCCCACACGTTACACCTCGCCAATGTGAGTCCGCACTGGCAGGTGAAAAGAAGTGGCTGGCTGCCTCCTCGTGTATCGGAGGGGACACGTGATGCAAGGCTTCTATCTTCCCTACAACCGGTCAGTGGGGGGTATATGCAAACAACGTTCAAGACAGGGGAGGGGAGAATTGCGGCACTTCACTTAGCAAAAGCGAAAGGCCTCTCCTCTGTCCTGATTCTCCTAGATCTATCTGCAGCCTTCGACACAGTCAACCACCAGATCCTCCTTGCGGCCCTCGCAGGAATGGGAGTGGCTGGCTCTGCGCTGACATGGCTGTCATCATACCTCAATGACCGCTCCTACCAAGTGTCATGGAGAGGGACCCTGTCGGCCACCCGCCCCCTGCGGACGGGTGTCCCCCAGGGCTCGGTTTTAGGACCCCTTCTCTTCTCCCTCTACACTAAATCACTGGGTAACATTATCACGTCTCATGGCTTCTCCTACCATTGTTATGCCGACGATACTCAACTCTTCCTCTCCTTCCCTCCCTCAGATATCCACGTCTCTGAGCGGATCTCGGCCTGTCTGTCCGACATCTCCGCCTGGATGACGTCCAACCACCTCAAACTGAACCTAAGCAAAACAGAATTGCTCCACCTGCCGGCCAAATCCTCCCCCCTAACCGACCTTTCAATCACAGTCGAGAATGCAGCTGTGACTGCGTCCCCGACCGCCAAGAACCTTGGTGTTGTCCTCGACGACCAGTTGAACTTCTCTGCTCACATCGCAGCGACGACCAGAACCTGCCGATTCCTCCTGAGCAACGTCAGAAGGATCCGCCCCTTCCTGACAAAAGAAGCCACCCAACTCCTCGTCCAATCAACAGTCATCTCCCGCCTCGACTACTGCAATGCACTGCTCGCTGGCCTCCCGGCCACTGCCACTAAGCCTCTTCAACTCATTCAGAACGCAGCGGCCCGCCTGATCTCAAACCTACCGAAGTCGGCCCATGTCACCCCACTTCTTAGGGACCTGCACTGGCTCCCCATTGCTGCACGAATCCGCTTCAAGGCCCTCGACCTAGCATACCGTGCGGCAAAGGGAACCGGTCCCGCCTACCTCCGGTCAATGGTCTCTAACTACACACCCTCAAGACCCCTACGCTCTGCATCTTCTGGCCGCCTCACACCTACTCCTATCCAAGCTCCGGGAGGGTCATCAAAGAGAAGTCGCCTATTCTCAGTCCTTGCCCCACAATGGTGGAATGAACTACCCACCCCAGTTAGGACAGCCGAATCCCGTCCAATCTTTCGCCGTCGACTAAAGACGCACTTCTTCAACCATTATCTAAAAAAAAAAAAAAAAAAAGAAAAAAAAAACTATATATAAAAAAGAAAAATCTAACCCTAACTAACCGTACTGTCATGCACTTGTCCTAATAAACTAACCTACACTGTAGCACTCAACACTTTGATGAACATTGTTGCTCAGCTGATAGAGTTGTGCCCTTCCTGATGGCTTGTCGTACAGAACTTGTAAGTCGCTTTGGATAAAAGCGTCAGCTAAATGACTAAATGTAAATGTAAATGTAAATTGGCACAGCGGGTAATTGGGATGGGAGAAAAATAGAAAAAGTGGAGAAAAATTGCATACAAAAAAAAAGAATAGTTATAGCCAATACGTTTCTTTTTTTCCTCTTCCTGTATTTCCTGCCCTCAGAGCCTCTTTTGAAAATAAGTTCCTTTCATAATGTGAGTAGTACCAAGATCCAACGATGTCCAAAGTGCACAATGATGGACTGTTGTTGACTGTTAATTGGCTGAATTAAAAATGATTCCACGTACTATTACACAACATCATATGATCTTAAATCCTTTTGAATAAGACTGATTTTCCTGCTCTGATTTCAGTTGTACTTTAAAAAAGACACTTGGGAGGTGCTGACCAAGGGAAACCTGACAATGACTTTACCGGCAGGAGAAGGTACTCGAGTCAACACACTATAACGCTATGAACTTCACACATATTTACAGAGTTTCAATCCAGTGACTCCCGTTTGGTGAAAACAGTTTCTTCACCCAAAATCCCATACCAACCCTATAATAACCAGAAAAAAGGATTCATGTTTCAGTAGGTGTGTACACATAAGTGTTTGCATGTGAGAGAAACAGAGATACTATACAGAATGTGCATGTATTTATTATATGAGCATGTGTGATCAAAGAAAATGTTTATGCAAACCCATGATGTCAGAAGCACAGTTGTTAAAATTCACAACTTATGTCATGCTAATTGTCCTATGCAGTGTATAACTACCTCATAATAATAAATTATAATTAATGTATTTTGTATAGCGCTTTTCAATGACCCAAGGTCGCTGACAATAGGCAAAAAAAACGAAGAAACATAGAACCACAGGGAAACAGGGAACAATATGAATTACACAAGAACATAAAACCATGAGAAAGACAACAAATACAGGAGCCAGTAGGGGAGCCAGTGGTACTCATGGTAATACACTGAACTAATGCTACGACTGGACACTCACTTCATTATGGTCTACTATACCCGAGAACTGTGATGTTGTACATAGTACTAATGTACGGTGAGTGGTTAACTATTTTCTTTATCTAAAGTGTGTTAAATGTATGGTGAGTGATAAGCATAGTCTACTGTTTGATGTACGTAGATACAAGCTTAAATATACATTATTAAATGAATAGTTTCAATCTCATAAAACATTAATGTCACTTTGTTTTACAGTTTCATGTTAATTTGTTTAGACTAATTATTAATGTTGTTGTTTTTGTTATTATTATTAGTATTATTACTTTGATTATTATTGTTATCATTATCTTATTATTATCTTATGAAAATTGTTTTATGAACTTATTTCACTTTACTTTTGTTCTTGTTTATTTTTTTTAATCCAATGATTTAATGAGTTGAGGCCCCGTATCGGCCCATCTGGGTCTCTTGTCTCTACTCAGCACCTTTATATACTTCCTGGCATGGTCAATGTTTTTACTGTGTTGTTGAAATGGTGCGAAATAAATAAATAATAGTACTAAAATGTGTAGAGAGTGATATGTATAGTCTACTGTCTATTGTATGTGTCAAACTCATTTTCACAGAGGGCCACATCAGCATTATGGTTGCCCTCAAAGGGCCAAAGACCGTATAAATGTTAATGTAATGTAAAATAAATGTAGCTACACATTTACATATTGTTAAACATGGTGTTTCTGTATTTATTACTTATTCAAGTTATACATATTGCATATTCATTTGCATAAATGTAAAGATATATGTTAGCTTATGTTATTTTAACAAATAATTTTAGTTTATCAGAACCCCATATTACTCCACCAATCAATGATCAAACCATTCAAGTAAATAACAAAGAAGAATATCATCAAATACAAGCTATGACATTAAGTTTGTTCAAAACCTTTTTGTCACAGTCAAGAGGGGCAGAACTAACAACTGTGAGCTGCAAAGAACACGTGGGACAGATGTAGCAGATGTTACAAAAACAAATGGCTGCACACAACCTTGCAGAGGCCATACATCCAACTAATGGAAGATAGTTTAATTAACTTTAATTAACAGATTGCAGAATGGGTACAGTACAGCTCAATACACACAATTGTTAATGGGATGCAGACCAGAGAAAGACTTTCGACTTGTTTACATCAGGGTCCCCCATTTTCAATTCGTAATGAAATTGCTATTATGTGTCTGCATGAACACACAACTGTAACTGTACTCAAAAATAACAAAATAAGGGTTGTCTCAGTTCACAACTATATTGGTCAAGTTTTGGGTGGGACTTGTTTGCGTCCCTACAGCTTCTTATTCAATTGAGCGAGATGCTCGGTTATGTCACATAGCCAGTGTGACAGTTCAGACAATATTTCTTCAACCCTTTGTTACCTATTCCGCCTGGATCTTTTTTGTATTTTGGGCTGTAAAATTGTCAAAGAATGTCTGAGGAGTAAGTGCTTTTGGCTTTTTTCCTTTGTTACCTCAGATGTTCAACATACATGTATGTGTAAGAATGTGTAATAACTAAGGCTGTCAAAGTTAAAGCTTTATTAACGCATTAACCCACAATTATTTTAACACTGCTATTTTTTAACCCAATATTAATGTAAAAGATTTTTTTTTTTTTTTGGGGGGCCACATCAAATGACGTGGCGGGCCGGATTTGGCCCGCGGGCCGTGAGTTTGACACCTATGATGTACATAGTGCTAAATGTGTAGAGAATGATGCATATAGTCTACTGTCTATTGTTTGACATACAGCGTGTTAAATGTATGGAGAGTTTTGGAAGACGGCAATAGGTATTTGTAAGCGAGAACATTCCTTAACATTCATAAAAAATTTGGCAAATAATGTGTTTCCGATTCTGTGTGCGTGCGCCCCCAAGCAGGTCCATTTACCACAGCAGGCCTTTCTCATGCAGGTTATGTCCCTATTCTCACCTGGTGTGCCTCGGCGCTGGAGCTGTTGTGCGAGGTAGGCAGAGAGGAGGCTGCCAGCGGGTGTTGGCGGACCGAGAAGGAGGAGGGCGAGGGCTGGATGAGGGGTGGGGTGTGGCCGAACGCACTCAGACCCCTCTGGTGGGACAGCAGCTGCTGGTAGGCCATTGGGTTGATGGGGTGGGGGAAGCTGAATGAGGGGCTGAGGGGTTGAAAGAAGAATATTATTCTCCTTATAGGATTAATGAAGTATCTATCTGTCTATCTATCTATCTATCTATCTATCTATCTATCTATCTATCTATCTATCTATCTATCTATCTGTCTGTCTGTCTGTCTGTCTGTCTGTCTGTCTGTCTGTCTGTCTGTCTGTCTGTCTGTCTGTCTGTCTGTCTGTCTGTCTGTCTGTCTGTCTGTCTGTCTGTCTGTCTGTGTGTCTGTCTGTCTGTCTGTCTGTCTGTCTGTCTGTCTGTGTGTCTGTCTGTGCCCAAGTCCAACTCACCTGATCCCTCCGACAGAGAGGTGTCCGTAAGAGCTGCTGGCCGCGGAGCTGGAGCGGGAGTTGTTGATGTAGGCCACCAGGGAGTTGGGCGACGTGCGGATCATGGTCTGGAGGTCGATGCTGGCGTCAGACAGCGGGGAGATGGACAGGGCCCTCTTCCTGCTCAGCCTGGGTGTCAGTCTGGGGCTGGAGAAGCGGGAAACTGTAGACCCAAACAGAGAAGGCAATTAAGTCATGAGCCACCTACTGTAAGTCATGAGCCACATAAGTCATGAGCCACATAAGTCATGAGCCACATAAGTCATGAGCCACCTAAGTCATGAGCCACATAAGTCATGAGCCACCTAAGTCATGAGCCACATAAGTCATGAGCCACATAAGTCATGAGCCACCTAAGTCATGAGCCACATAAGTCATGAGCCACATAAGTCATGAGCCACATAAGTCATGAGCCACATAAGCCAACATGAAATTCGGTTTGGAGCTGTTTGAATAACTGTGGCTAATTTTCATAATTTTAAGTTGAATCTCGCAATTGGCTCATTTGCATCTAAGTGGTGTTGATAAACATAAATGTTGGCTAGACGAACTGTGACGGATCTGTCACAAAAAAAACGAACAGACACAATTAAAAATGTATGGCGAACGGACAGATGTGTTTTTACAATCGTAATGTATCCAAATAAGAGTGCTGCGACCTGGGCTAGAACCCCGACTTAACCCCAGAGTTAACCCTGACAACCACCCCTGCTACACTGTGATTAAAGAAAGCCTTCATCTGCATGCGCTCCAGTGGAGGTCAAAGTGGTGCTAAGCTGCCATCTATCTCCAGCATCTCTCTCACACACGGCTCCCCTCTTTAAGATTCCCGTCCGCTTATGCATAATGAATCGCTCCCAATCATTCCCAGTAATTACAGCGATAGCGATCTCTCTCAGGTCCGCTGTATTTCGGCAAGTTAAATGGAGGCAATTTAAACAAATTGATCTCAGAATACCATTACAAAGAACAAGACGTGCGCAAGAGGGGGGGTCAGTTGGTGGGCTGGGTTGTAGCTGTTTTTTTCCCCAGAACAAAAACAGACAAGAAAATCGCAAAGTGAACTATTTTCCCATGAAACATGTACAGGGGACGACTTTATTTAGTTTTAGGCTCATTGCTAGTGTTTCACGTTTCTTTTATTAATTTTTTGATCCACTTTTTCTCCTTATTTTAATATTTTTCTCCCATCCCAATTTCGTATTGCCAATTATCCCCTCCCCTGTCTTGAATGTTGCTAGACTATGCCTCCCACTGGTCGGCCGTAGTGAGGATAGAAGCCTTGCATCACGTGTCCCCTCCGGTACAGGTACACGAGGAGGCAGCATGTCGCATCTTTTCACCAGACAGCGCGGACTCTCAGTGGCGAGGAGTAACGCGTGGGAGGCTCACGCTGCCCCGATACTTCCTGTCTCTGCTGTGCAGGCGTCACCCAACCGACCTGTAGGAGTCGCTGTCCACAACGTCCAATCCCCACCCATCGACTTCCACCTGCTACCTCGTGTGAATTGAGATAGTATGACGACTGGACCAAGCCGCAGGCAATGCTGACACCGGGATTCGAGACCGGAGTCTCTTGCATTGGTGACGAGCGCAATCTCCGCTACGCCACCCAGCCGCCCTTTTCACGTTTTTTTTTTATCTCCGAGATGTGTGACAAACTGAATAAATACACAGGTAGAGCTTGTTATAGTACTTGCTGTTTTTTGTAGCAGTAAAAACAAGAAAAAAGGTCTCCGATTAGATCAGGACATAGACGGAGATAAAGAAATAGAGAAACAAGATTACATTATATTCCAATTCCATTGTTATTGCACAAGTACAAGTACAGAGTACAACGAATTTAAGTTGGTATCTAACCAGAGTGCAGTATAATATGTGAATATGTGGAGTATATCATATATATGACAAGTAAATATGCCTCCATGCCATTCTCATTCTTAGACACTGTGCTGGACAGTCTCAATTGCAGGGAGTGCGGTGTACTGGTTTTCACCACCCTCTGCAGTGCTTTCTGCTCCGTGGCAGAGCAGTTGACAGATGGGCTTTCCTCAGTCTCCTCAGGAAAAAGAGACGTTGGTGAGCTTTCTTGACCAGGGTCAAGGTGTTGAGGTCCCAAGAGAGGTCCTTGGAGATGTTCACACTGAAGCTGGAGACACGCTCAATCTCGTTGATACGGATGGGGGCGTGCGCGACTGCGGTCTTTCTGAACTCCACGATGAGCTCCTTGGCGTTTCTTGGTGTTGAGGGCCAGGTTGTGCATGGCTTAGTGAATTGGTTGGACTGTTTGTGGAACCTGCCTCTATAATTGGAATTACTGTGTCTAACGGGGCAGACACTGACATAGCAGGGATTAGCACAGCAGGGACAGGTGTAACAGACTGCGGCACTACAGGGTCTGGCTGAGTTAATATTGGCTCTTCAGCGACTGGGGGGGGGGGACTATGGGTTCCCATGACTTGGACCTGATGACAACAACCTACGATCTATTTTCCCAGAGAATGGGCACATCTCTCCCTATCAAAAAGTCCAAACTGGTCAGTCTGATGCAGACTGCATGGAAGATCATAGGGGTGAAAGGTCACCCATCCCTGCAGTCTATTTTAGAAGCCTTGCATCACGTGTCCCCTCCGGTACACAAGGAGGCAGCCTGTCGCATCTTTTCACCAGACAGCGCAGACTCTCAGTGGCGAGGAGTAATAGAATAGTCTCGGACCCCTCCCATGTCTTAGATGCCGAGTATGAGCTACTGCCCTCTGGGAGGTGGTTTAGAGTTCCACGCTCTAGACTAAATAGGTTTAAAAACTCCTTTATTCTGATCTCAGTTAAACTTTTAAATAGTGCCAGATAAAGGGCAACTATCGAATAACTGATATTTGGTTGTTATATTTTCGATATTCTATAACCGATATTTGGGGTTTTTGGGTATACTATTATATTATATTATATTATACTAGTAGGCTATATTTGGGTATACTATTCTAATGTGGTGTTTCCAGACATCCTGCTGTGCAGGTACTTTACTGTATCTTTTTTTTAATTTTTTTTTTAACCTTTATTTATCCAGGCAGCTGATGGGACAATAAAGTGACTCTTGACTCTTGACTTGATCAAAATTAGATAGGGCAATTCTGGAGATACTGCAACTTTCATCAGATAAGGTTGGTTGTGAACAGCAGTAGGCACATCTGAACTATGCCCATGCACACAAACAACTGGGACTGTTTCTTCTGCATTACATTAGCTTTGCCAGAGTCTGGGCACAGCCGGTGTCTAATAGTACCTGCCATTAAACCGTACCCACTGGTGACTCAGAGGAAAATTCAGAACATACGGTTTATGTCTAGGAACATAACGTATAGGCGTGTAGTCTTCGCCGCAATTGTAACACTGAGTAGTGGGCAGACAGGCAGCAGGCTGTTATTTGTTCACAAGCCTTACTGCCAGTGGGGAAAAACCTGTCCTTAGAGCCTGCTGGTCCGGGCCCTGAGACTCCTGGTTGGGGTCTTTAAAAAGCCTGCATGCTTAGCTGACACACCATCCACTGTATATCCTGGATGGAGGGAAGCTCACATTCGCTGATGCTCTGGGCTGACCCTCTGTAGCGCTTTGTGATTGAGGGCAGAGCAGTTCCCCATACCAGGCGGTGGTGGTGCATCCAGTCAGGATGCTCTCCGGCTGTGCCTCTGTAGGAGGCCTGTAGGATCGGGGGGCTCCATGCCTTCATTTCTTCAGCCACCTGAGGTGAAAGAGGCGTTGCTGCTGTGCCTTATCACCACCTGTCCGGTGTGCTCGTCCCAGGGTGAGGTCCTGGTGATGTGACACAGAGGAACTTGAAGCTGCTAACTCTCTCCACAGCAGACCGATTGATGTTGATGGGGTCCACCGTCCAGCCTCTCTTCACCTCTCTTGTAACCCAGCAGACGTATAGGCCTACCGGGGGTTGATTTCTGACTGGAAGCCATGCTCATCATCATCACCTACCTCTACTTCAGATTCTGTCGGCTGCTGTTGGCTTCCTTGCACCACATGTAAGGAATTGTCAGCTGGTGTTTTGTTGTTTTATTAAAAAAAAAAAAAAAAAAAAATCACCAGTCAGAAGGTTGCAGCATATCGACATGGAATGTGTTTCCAAAAAAACAAAAAGAAAGAAAAAAAAGAAAAA
>NW_028173491.1:0-2500 GCF_963971535.1 Notolepis coatsorum
ATCGTTCGTTGAGATCTGTACCAATATTTTCTTTAAGTTCACATTTGAGGAGGCTGTCATTTCCTCAATGGTCAAAGTTGAAGATAACTTCCAAATTAGGGGCAGGACAGAGGAGAGTGTGGTGTGCTTTTCACCACTAAGGGCATCAGTGAAAGAGCTGACAGGGCTCAATATATCTTTTACAGTCTCAAGAATTGTAATGTCTGAATCTTTAGGCATGAGGTGCCATTTCTTCCGATCGTCGGCTAGAACTGAACAGACCGCTTGCTGCTGTTCCAGAAATCTCGCCACCATTTGATACGCTGAGTCCCAGCGTGTCGGCTCATCATGGATCAGTTTGTGTTCAGGCAGTTGCAACTCTTTTTGCTTCTGCTTCAGCTGTCGGGACATCTTTGGTGACCTGCTGAAGGCAGACACTGTCTTTCTCAGCCTCGACAGTGCTGCAGACACACGGCCTATATCCAGACCCTTGCTAATGGCTAGGTGAAGGTTGTGCCCAAAGCAGGGGACCCATGTGAAGTCCTGCTTAAATGCTTTCTTGTTATTTGAGGCATTATCAGTGGTGATGCCACTGCCAGCCATATTTGACATGTCCAGCTTCCATGTTTCATGTACCATCTCCTCCAACGCCTCTCTCAAACTGTCCCCCGTGTGCTCTGAGTGCAGCCCAACACAGCCCAAACACCAGCTCTGCATGTCCCAGGATTCTGTAATAAACTGCAGAGTTACTGCCATGAATGTGGACGTGGCCCTGCTGGTCCACAAGTCAGTGGTGCATGAAAATAAGGGTTTCCCCCTAAGGCTCTCCATGATTTTGTCTTTTGTTTCATTATATAGGGCAGGGATTTCAGTTGACATGAAGTGGTTCCGTGAAGGAAGGGAATACTTGTTATTTAACTGTCCAAGCAGTTGTCTGAACCCATGTTTCTCAACAGTATAGACAGGGACCTGATCCATGCATATGTACTCTGCTACAGCCCTGTTAAGTTTCTTGGCTTCCTTTGAGTTTGCATGATACTTCCTTTGTTGTTCAAGTAATGCTGGTAGGGTAGGCTGCTGTGCTGTTGCTGGTCGATTCTCCTCAGCTTCTCTCTGGTACTATAAGAAAAGAGAAATATAAGACTTTTAAAACCCGTTGTTTCTCTCTAAAGAAAGAAATACATAGCAAACATGACTTAGTTATGCAATAGTGCTGCTGCTTTTTATTTGGTTAAAATATTTTAGTTAATAAGACTAAAATAATGACTACAACAATTTTCATTAGAGAGAGAGATTTCTCCGGGGCTGGTAACGTTAACCTCAGAGAGAGAGAGAGAGAGAGAGAGAGAGAGAGAGAGAGAGAGAGAGAGAGAGAGAGAGAGAGAGAGAAGAGAGAGAGAGAGAGAGAGAGAGAGAGAGAGAGAGAGAGAGAGAGAGAGAGAGAGAGAGAGATTTCTCCGGGGCTGGTAACGTTAACCAACCTCGTGTCGAGTGTAGTATTGTATGACCTCGACATAACGTTTAAACGTAATTTTACTCCGTTTCCATGCGGTAGCCGGCTAGCTAGCATAAGCTAACAGAGGAACGACTAGCAGTAGCTATCTAACGTTAGCTAATAGCTGTAACGTACAACGAATCAGCTGTTGATATGATGCGCCATCAGTAGACAACGTATCTTGTATTAAACTAGAGTTAGTGGTTTAATGCTTCAGTCACAAACCTCTTTCATTTCTTTGTGGAGATCCGCGTGCCGGTCCTTCAGGTGTTTTGCCATATTTGAGGTGTTGGCACCTTTCGTTGGCACTGCCCTGTAACACCGCTTGCAAATGGGCATTGTGACATCTTTAACTTTCCCTTCTGTGTTTACTTCAAAACCGAAGTACTTCCAAACAGCACTTCTGCTGTTTTCTTTATCTTTAAGTTGTGGAGGCGCTGCATCTTGCCATCTTAGTTCACTCAGCTAAAATGTTTACTGAAGAGTGAAGACGCCGACGGCTCGCTCTGTGAGGGGGAGGCTGGAGGGGGAAGCGTGCTCTGAACAGCTGGAGGGGCAAGCGGCTCTGACAGCGTGTCAACAAACTTCCGGTAGAACACTGCCAGCGGGTACCGATACTACAGAAAGTATCGGTATTTCGGGAAATGAGTATCGTAACTGTTTTAAATATTCAGTATCGATATTTATCGATACTTCGATATTTTTGACAACACTAATGTACACTACTATACAATATACAGTTTTACTTCTATGTCCCTATGCTATACTTGCTATTACTAACTATACTATGCAATAATCACAACAAGTAATTTCTTAAAGTATCCTTTTCCCCTTCCTTTAAAGTGTCCTTTTCTTGTGTCTTTAAAGTGACCTATGGTGCGTTTTGTGTGTGAGCGAGTGCAGAATGTGTGGTGTGTGTGTGTATGTGTGTGTGTTCATGTGTGCTTGTGTGTGGAGAGATCAGTGTTCAGTGTTCTGATGGCCTGAGGGAAGAAGCTGAGCCTTAGTCTCTCCGTTATTGCTGTG
>NW_028173491.1:7500-20000 GCF_963971535.1 Notolepis coatsorum
ACATGGATATTCTCACTATTTCTCTTTTGTCGAGCACAAAGAAAAGAACGTTTTAGTTAAATGGTGTCTTGGCTCAAAGATCCTATCTACTGCCAAAAACAGCAATTAAAATCTGTTGCTGGAGAAAAAAACATTTTTCAACAAAGCTAGTAGCTGAGTCTAACGTTAACGACCCGGACTCATCCGAACTTCCGAAGCGACTCGCCAGACATTTGGTGAGTTCAGTGATGTCACTGTGAATGCAAATGAATGGAAACTATCAAGTTGATCAACATATTTCGACTGTAAGAATATGTAAGGGCATCTCATCAACACTAATTTAAAAGCATGACTCTCATTCTATCACACCAAAAATATTGTGTTACAGAAAATAAAAACATTACTTATTTTGCCTGTTCTAAAAACAAGTTGCCGTTAACTTTGCGCAAACTACTGCAATGCACGATTGATATCTTAACCAACGTTGCAAGACGCTTATAATGAAACGCTCCGGCCATTCCTTCAACCTAAACGCGCACTTATTTTCAACCTAGAACCTAAATGCGCCCGCGCTCGAACCTAAACGTGCACGCTCCCCAAGCTAAACGAGCGGGCATGCGGCGATACAATCGAACCGTCTGATTTGGCACGGCGCATTTCTTATTACGTTGGGACAACATATCTTTGTGTTTGTGTCAGGTTTGTGTTTGTATAGACCACATTGCTTAGCAGAATTCAGTGATGTGAATGCAAATGAATGGAAACTGTCAAGTTGATCAACAGATTTTGACTGTAAGAATCTCTAAGGGCATTAATGGGAGCAATGCAATTTTTTTTAAGTAACTAAATAGTTACTTTTCACAGTAACGCATTACTTTTGGGTGTAAGTAACTAGTAAAGTAACTGAGTTACTTTTGAAAAGAAGTAACTAGTAAAGTAACTGAGTTACTATTTTCCAGTATCTAGCACAGCACTGCAGATGACAGACGGTAACGGTCCAGCGAGCGTCGGACCGTAGATGACAGATGACGGATGGCGTCTTGGTGCAGCTTGACATTAATTAGCCTTTAATAATAATAATAATAATAATAAACTTTATTTGTATAGCACTTTTCATACAGAAGTTGCAGTTCAAAGTGCTTTCATTCAACCCGAAATGTACATTGGGAGAGAAATGCTTTTGGGAGGAATGCTGCTAGGGGGGGGGTTTCTTTGTGCAGCGGCTGTGTGCTTCATGTGAATTCCTCGCCATGTCCTGACCCTCGGCCAAAGAAGTCACTCATCAAACGTCAAGAAACGGTTTAGTCAAAAAGATATTATGACAAAGTTATGAGATGTTTTGTCATAACCACGATGTGTGCCTGTGTGTGTGTGTGTCTTATTGCTTTATGGTTACATTGGTAGGAACTGTGAAACCATTATATTGATTGACGAGTGTTTGCCTCCACAGTAACACCCTGCAGCTGGTGGGACGTCTGCCTTGCATTAGCTGGCCTGTTAATACTCATTCAATACACATGCTGATAATTGATTCAGCATTATGTGTTGGGGATGAGAGGAATCGTCGGCGCTTCTCTATTTCCCCTTCCTTTGTTTCACATTTTGTACAAGCTGGTTTTCATTGGAGTCCATGGAGAAATATATGGGCTCCATGCAGCGTTGATTGATAAATGTGTGGGAATGAGTGCGCTTGTGTACTCCAGAAGCGGGAAGTAATCATCCATAAAAGATCAGCTGATTTACATTTAGTCATTTAGCTTTTATCCAAAGCAACTTACAAACTGTGAACAACAAGTCGGCAGGAAGGGGTGCATCTCCGGCAGCTAAGGGTCAGTGGTATTGTTCGTCAAACAGTGTCGAACTTGAGTGTTTCACTCTGAGTGCATAGTAGTATAGACATAATTAGCACGATAGGTAGGATAGTATAAGGATAGTAACATAGTACATAGTAGATAGTGGTAGTACATAATAGATAGTGGTAGTACACAGTACACAGTAGATAGTGGTAGTACATAGTAGACATAGTAGATAGTGGTAGTACATAGTATACATAGTAGATAGTGGTAGTACATAGTAGACATAGTAGATAGTGGTAGTACATAGTATACAGTCATAGTACATAGTAGATAGTGGTAGTACACAGTAGATAGTGGTACTACATAGTAGACATAATAGATAGTGGTAGTACACAGTAGATAGTGGTACTACATAGTAGACATAATAGATAGTGGTAGTACACAGTACACAGTAGATAGTGGTAGTACATAGTAGACAGTCGTAGTACATAGTAGACAGTCGTAGTACAGAGTAGATCTCTGTAGACGTGTTGGTGGTATGCAATTATTTTATTATTGTATTTAGCATTGAACATTTGTGTGCCTTGGAAATTCCCCCAAGAAACGGCTAGTAGAATGCTTTTGGATTCTACATATTTATGTGTTTCCTGTAAAAACAGGAAGCTAGGGAGGGAATTGTTGTGGATATTGATTGCCGTTTACAGTAGACAATATGACTGAATGTGTAGTACGGTCGACCCATTAGCTAGCAAGCTAATGTTAGCACCGTACATGCAGCATCTCTTCAACCTCTCCCTGAGGCTGGAGAGGGTGCCCCAGCTCTGGAAGACCTCCTGCATTGTCCCGGTGCCCAAGAAGGGACGACCCAGCACCCTCAACGACTACAGGCCAGTCGCTCTGACGTCACACGTCATGAAGACGTTCGAGAGACTGGTCCTGCAACACCTCAAGCCCCTGGTGCGTGACTCCCTCGACCCCCTGCAGTTTGCACACCAGGCAAACATCGGGGTGGAGGACGCCATCATCTATATGCTCCACAGAGCGTACACGCACCTGGAGAAGCCGCGCAGCTCAGTGAGGATTATGCTCTTCGACTTCTCCAGTGCCTTCAACATCATCGAGCCGTCACTGCTAGCGGAGAAGCACGCTCTCCGTGATGCAGCTGGAGCACGGCTTGGTGGCCTGGATCAAGGACTATGTATGAACAAATAATGGACACTGTAAGCGCTCTGGGGTCACTGGGGTGTCATGAAGAGCGCTATATAAATCCAATCCATTATTATTATTATTATTATTACCTCACTGACAGACTGGGGGCAGAGAGGGGGATGAGAAGGAAGCTGGCTGCTATCCTGGAGAATCCCTCCCACCCCCTCTACGACGAGCTAGTCAAGATGAGAAGCATGTTCAGTCACAGACTCATACACCCCGACACTCAACTAACCGCCTCGGCCAGTCCTTCATACCAGCGGCCATCAGGCTCCACAACAGTGGGCAGGGACTGCTGCCAGACATCCAACTACTAGGAACTTAAAAGGACAATATACTACCTGATGCATACCGCACCTTATGTGAATACTGTATACTTCATCAGAACATATATTTAGCATTTTAGAATTTAGCATTTTTTTATTAAATTAGATTTAGATGATTGGATTATTAGATTATATATTGCATATATTTAGCATTTAGCATTTAGTTTTTTTCAGACTATATGTTAGATTAGATTTAGAATATTGGATTAGATTATATATTGTAACCACTTATTGGGCAAATATAACTGCAAGGGCATACATACCCTCATCTCGCACCTTGTGGACCATTATGCACATGTCCAGAGTTAATTATGTTATGTTCATTATATTGATTTGTTATATTGTTTACACTGCTTTTTACTACCTGTACCTCCCCTCCCCCCTCCCACATGCTGCTATGATGCCTGGATTTTCCCAAGGGGATCAATAAAGGAATATCTTATCTTACATTAGCAATGTTATGCAACAGTAGTAATCTTAGCTAGGAAGCTTTTTTTTTTTTTTTTTTTTAAGTTAAATAGGCCGAGTGCTAGTTTATACTAGTTTTTTACAATGTGCTGTTAATGTAATTCTAGAAAGCATTTAATTCGAAGCTAAATTATTATTCCCCGTTCAAAGCCGGTTACAAGGCAGTAGCCGCTCCGCCATTAACGGGGTCCACAAGCTCGAGCGATCACGACTCCATCTTGCTATTTCCGGCATATCAACAGAGATCACGTGACGCCGTCGTGTCACGTGAGACAAAGAAGTGGACCGACGAATCAGAGGCCACGCTCCAGGACGTGCTTGCAGACACGGATTGGGATATGTTCAAAGGAAGCGCCAGTGACGTCAGTGAGCTAGCAGACACAGTGGTGAGTTACATCACAACAATAGCCGATGGTATTGTCCCCAGGAAAACGGTGCGGATTTTCCCAAACCAGAAACCGTGGGTGGATAGCACTATTAGAGCAGCTCTGAACTCTCGTACCACCGCCTACAACCTGGGTAGAGAGTCAGGAAACATGGAGGAGTATAAGGCTTCAGTCTATACTCTACGCAAGGCTGTCAAACTTGCTAAGAGGACATATGCTGATAAACTGGAGACACAAATGGCACAAAACGACACAAGAGGATTATGGCAGGGACTGAAGACAATAACTGACTATAAAGTCAGCGCCCCCTCAATGGGGAGCGACGACGCCTCCCTCGCGGACAAGCTCAACATCTTCTACGCTCGGTTTGGCGCTGCTGGCTCTCCGGCTAGTGACGTCACTGGCGCGCCGGCTGTTGTGGAGGGGGGGGGGCAACCGCGAGGGGGGGGGGACGCTCTCTCGTTGTCGGAACACAGTGTGAGAAGAGCATTTATGCAGGTGAACACCAGGAAGGCTGCTGGCCCAGATGGCATAACAGGACGTATACTCAAGACCTGTGCCAACCAGCTGGCCCCTGTGTTCACCGCCATATTTAATCAATCACTGGCGGAGTCAGTGGTCCCTGCCTGCTTCAAGATGTCTACCATCATCCCTGTGCCGAAGAAACCCTCCCCAGCATGTCCAAATGACTACAGACCGGTGGCACTCACCTCTGTGGTCATGAAATGTTTCGAGAGGCTGGTCAAGGACCACATTTGTGCCTCCCTCCCCAGTGATATGGACCCTATGCAATTTGCATACAGGACAAACAGGTCCACCGACGACGCGGCCTCCCAGGTACTGCACAGCACCCTCTCGCACCTTGACCGTCAGAAGGGGGGCTATGTGAGACTGTTGTTCATTGACTACAGCTCAGCGTTCAACACCATAGTCCCCACCAGACTGGTGGACAAGCTGATCGAGCTAGGTCTGAGCTCCGCCCTGAGCGCCTGGGTACTGGACTTTCTGAGCGAAAGACCCCAGGCGGTCAGGGTGGGGGGTCAGACCTCCAACACCATCACCCTGAGCATCGGGTCCCCCTAGGGCTGTGTTCTGAGCCCCCTGCTGTACTCACTCTACACACACGACTGTGTGGCCAAGTTCAGCTCCAACTCCATAGTGAAGTTCGCAGATGACACGGTGGTGGTGGGGCTGGTCTCGGACAACGACGAGAAGGCCTACCGGGAGGAGGTTGAGGTACTGGAACGCTGGTGCCAGGACAACAGCCTGCTCCTGAACATTGGTAAAACCAAGGAGCTGATCGTGGATTATAGGAGAGGACAGCAGGAGACGCACACACCACTGATGATTAACGGGGCTACCGTGGACAGGGTGAGCAGCTTCAAGTACCTGGGGGTCCACATCTCAGAGGACCTGACATGGTCAACACACATAGACACAGTAGTAAAGAAGGCGAAACAGCGTCTCTACCACCTGAGACAGTTAAGGAAGTTCAGAGTATCGGGAAAGATACTCCAGTCCTTCTACTCAGGAGCTGTAGAGAGCATCCTGACCGGAAACATCACTGCCTGGTATGGAAACAGCACGGCACAGGAAAAGAAGGCCCTACAGAGAGTGGTGCGCTCAGCCGAGCGTACCACGGGTATTGCACTTCTATACAACAAGAGGTGCAAATCCAGAGCCTGCAGGATAATGAAAGACCCTCACCACCCCAATAACAGCCTGTTTCAGCTGCTGAGGTCAGGCAGACGCCTGCGAACCCCAGCTACTAGGACAGAGCGGCTTAGGCTCAGCTTCTTCCCCCAGGCCATCAGAGCCATGAACAATGAACATTGAGTGCTCAGAACACTGAACTGCCCACACACAAGCACACATGAACACACACACGACACGCACACTGTTCACGCTCACACACGAGCAGCCACTTAACACTTTAACATGAGCGGGCACACACTCATGTCGCACACACGCACACTTATGGCCAAAGGAAAGGACACTTTAAATTAGAATAACAGGAACAGTGTATTGCACTACCAAAGCTAACTAGCATGTCCCATATGCTCTGTAAATAACTATGTACAGATACCGAGATGTCACTCCATGTTACCTGCTACCTGTTACTGCACAATGTTGTTTCCTTCTTTTGATTCTATTATATGTACCACTGTATTGCACATCGTTGCGGGCAAGACCACCCGCATTTCATTGTATACCTGTATGCCGTGACAATTAAAACTCTTGACTTGACTTGACTTGACTATGTGCAGGATGACTCATACATAAAAAAATTAATAAAAATCGAGGAAATTACAAACTCTAAAATACTATTAGGAATACCTACAAAACAGATTTTTGTCACTGTTGGGAGAGATACTGGCGTATAAGTGACAATCAGTGCAAGACATAAGTGATACATCTATTTAGATTTCATGGGGCTTTTAAGTTTTCCAGAGACAACCAATATATTGAACTATTCTACTAAAGAGACAAACTTAAACCTCTTAATTGCTATAAAATAAAATAAAAACATATCTATTGAACTGACTCTCTCTCTCACTGTCTCCCAGTCTCTCTCTCTCTCTCTCTCTCTCTCTCTCTCTCTCTCTCTCTCTCTCTCTCTCTCTCTCTCTCTCTTTCTCTCTCTCTCTCTAGAAACAGTAACACACAGGGACACACTTTCCTCTCTGTCTCTCTCTCTCATTCATTCCATGAGCTAGAGGGGCATCATAGTAAAATGCAGATTTACCCGGTTCAGAGCAAACTCAGGGAACCTTAACTCATTGGGCACCATACTCGAGTAAAGTCGGGTTATCTCGCCAACCGTTGAGCGCCAAAATCCGAGTATACTCGGGTTTTGATCCTTTGATATTTTCCTTTGATCCCCATTCTATACAGTCAGTCGGAGCCCTCTAGGTCTCCCTGGCTCATCTGCCTACGTTGGAATTGCAATGACGATCGAATCTTACCAAGTGGCAGTATCGCCTACCTTTTGAACTGGAATAGCTTGTTGTGGATACACCTTTTCTTTTTTGCAAGGGCTCCTCCTCCTCTGAGACAGAGCGACACAGCGATCGCCTCGAGATTTTTTTGCCTGAAGCCTATTTCCTGTATACACGAGTATAGACATATACATGGGTAATCGCGATGGCGATGCGATCACTGGGAAGGTAAGGTATATTTTACCGAACCTGAAACATGTTTTTGTAACGATCACAGTGTTGTGTTTTACCGGATGTAAAACATGCTCGACAAGTTTTAGTTGAAACGACCCCCCCCCCCCCTTCCCCTTGATGATTTTGTGAAGGCACATATGTACATCAACCAGAACGATTTGGCCTTATTGCATATAACGCGCCATATCTCGCAATCTATGAAAAAATACTGGATTATTTTGGAAATGGGCGATGTTTAGTGTGTAATAATAAACTACAAAGTACAGTGTGTAGAAATGAACTGATTAGTCAGTAATGGCCTATGAACAATGCCTGTCAAATGAGCCATACTATTGTCTCCATAGCTATAATACAGAACGCACAATGGGTCCGCAAACATCGCTAACATGGTCAATAACGCTGGCGACAGGCGGTACAGATGGGGAAAGTGGGTGGCCACCGAAGAGTTAAGGACCAGCCAGTCACTAGAACGGGTTCCATAGGTTCCAACATTCCATTCCAATAATGATGTAGTATAAAGAGGTAGCTTACCAATAATGATGTAGTATAAAGAGGTAGCTTACCAATAATGATGTAGTATAAAGGGCCTTAAAAATGAACAAAGACCAGTGTTTGTTGTGCCTCTCCATCAGAGAGGACCAACCAACCTTCTCACAAAGGACATGCGTTTCTCTTTTGAAAACCAGAGCGTTTATTCTGTTTCCTCGTCTTTTCCTCAAGACTACACTTAACGTCCAGACCAGAGCTCGGACCAGAGAACGGCACACGGATCGCTTCAGGGACACGTCAACACACCAATAGCCCAGCGGCCGTATAAACAATGTCGGTCTAAAGACAGACTTCACATAAACCTCCTTTTGATTTCTGTTTTGCGGACCGTTTGTTTTGACAGCCGGACCCCGCGGCCAATATGCGGCTAATTGACGTCAACATTTTTACCAGACAGTGTGGCGGAGACGATGCTTTATGTATCCCATGGTGTGTTTTAAAGCATGTCCAACCTCTGCATCATCTGAATGTGTCTGTGTGTGTGTCTGGCTTACATACTGTTAGCATTGGTCTGAGTCCTACAGCAGAGCAGCAATCATAATCTCACATTATAAAAACACGCTCTGCTCCAGAGCCAAGAGCTCGCTTGCTCAACACAGGTTCTATAAATTACTATATAGTTTCATGGTCGATCAGACTTTCCCAACTTTTTACGTCGGGGCTCTTGATATTCGAGTTCAAGTTTCACGTTTTGGTTTATTTCTCACGTATAAAGTACATGCACTTTACAGTGGAATGCTTGGTTCTGTACGAGCCTCCTGAGAATGTGCTTCATACAGGAAAATAATGTAAAAGAAGTCCAAACACTATACAAATATACAATATACAAACTAAAGTACACCCTAAAGTAAGTAAAGAGTCCCTGGAAAAGTCCCCTAGCGATCGTGATATTACTGCAGTAACGAGATCTGGGAGAAAAAACTACAGCTAATGACGGGACGTTTATTTGTCCGGTTCGTTGTCACGGTGACACGCCTCACTGAGCCGCACAGGTTCGTTGTCAAGGTGACACGCCTCACTGAGCCGCACAGGTTCGTTGTCACGGTGAATAAAGTGGTTCCTTCGAGCCGGATCACCACGGTAACCAGCCAGCCAACCATAATGTGACCCCTTATCATATGATCACCACGGTAACCAGCCAGCCAACCATAATGTGACCCCTTATCATATGATCACCACGGTAACCAGCCAGCCAACCATAATGTGACCCCTTATCATATGATCACCACGGTAACCAGCCAGCCAACCATAATGTGACCCCTTATCATATGATCACCACGGTAACCAGCCAGCCAACGATAATGTGACCCCTTATCATATGATCACCACGGTAACCAGCCAGCCAACCATAATGTGACCCCTTATCATATGATCACCACGGTAACCAGCCAGCCAACGATAATGTGACCCCTTATCATATGATCACCACGGTAACCAGCCAGCCAACCATAATTTGACCCCTTATCATATGATCACCACGGTAACCAGCCAGCCAACCATAATGTGACCCCTTATCATATGATCACCACGGTAACCAGCCAGCCAACGATAATGTGACCCCTTATCATATGATCACCACGGTAACCAGCCAACCAACGATAATGTGACCCCTTATCATATGACGAATCAAAAACAGAGAAGTAAATCTTCATGGATGACCTGGCAGCTACTTACACAAAGCTGATTACGTCCAACCATGTGATTCCTTCATTAAATAGTAGCAACTACACACCTACCACCCAGTGTGCCTGTGTGTGTGCCTCTGTGTGTATGCATGCACATGTTATGTGTGTGTATATGTGTGTGTGTCTCTGTGTGTGTGCATGTGCATGCACATTTTTATCATGTGTGTGTGTAGTGTGTGTAGTGTGTGCATGTGTGTGTGCATGTGTGTGTGGTGTGTGTGTTTGTAGTGTGTGTGTAGTGTGTGTAGTGTGTGTAGTGTGTAGTGTGTGTAGTGTGTGTATAGTGTGTAGTGTGTGTGTGTGTAGTGTGTGTAGTGTGTGTAGTGTGTGTAGTGTGTGTGTGTGTGTGTGTGTAGAGTGTGTGTGTGTGTGTGTAGTGTGTGTAGTGTGTGTGTGTGTGTAGAGTGTGTGTGTGTGTGTGTATAGTGTGTAGTGTGTGTAGTGTGTGTGTAGTGTGTGTAGTCTGTGTTGTGTGTGTGTGAATTGTGTGTAGTGTGTGTAGTGTATGTAGTGTGTGTAGTGTGTGTAATGTGTGTGTATAGTGTGAAGTGTGTGTAGTGTGTGTAGTGTGTGTAGTGTGTGTGTGTAGTGTATGTAGTGTGTGTAGTGTGTGTAGTGTGTGTAGTGTGTGTGTGTAGTGTATGTAGTGTGTGTAGTGTGTGTAATGTGTGTGTATAGTGTGAAGTGTGTGTAATGTGTGTGTGTATGTAGTGTGTGTGTAGTGTATGTAGTGTGTGTAGTAGTGTATGTAGTGTGTGTAGTGTGTGTAGTGTGTGTGCTGCTCTCCAGGCGAAGGTCTAGACTCTGTATAATATGGAGAACTGAAGCGATGAATCTCTGATCACAAGATTTCACCACAGTTACGTTAATGAGCGCGTGTACAACATGCGTCTGGGTGTGAGAGAGAGAGTGAGAGGGGGGGGGGGGGGGAGAGAAAGAGAGAGAGGGGGGAGACATACAGAAAGACAAAGAGAAAGAGGGAGTGAGAAAATATCTTTTCAAATCGATGCGGTTAAGCGTGACAAGCATACTAATAAGTGTCTGTGAACTAAACACTTAAGAGGACAGAGCAGGGTCTGTATAGAGAGAGAGAGAGAGAGAGAGAGAGAGAGAGAGAGAGAGAGAGAGAGAGAGAGAGACAGAGAGAGAGAGAGAGATACAGAGAGAGAGATATAGAGAGATACAGAGAGAGAGAGAGAGAGAGAGAGAGAGAGAGAGAGTTACAAACTCTGGTACGGTTCATTTTTATAAAAAAAATGTATCCACTTTGTCTCCTTATTTTCTCGCATATGCCCCCCACAGGTCGGCCGTAGGGAGGATAGAAGCCTTGCATCACGTGTCCCCTCCGGTACACGAGGAGGCAGCCTGTCACATCTTTTCACCTGCCAGCGCGGACTCTGATTGGCGAGGTGTAACGTGTGGGAGGCTCACACTACCCCCGCTATTTCCTGTCTCTGCTGTGCAGGCGTCCCCCAACCGACCTGTAGGAGTCGCTGTCCACAACGTCCAGATTACCACCCATCGACTTCCACCCGCTGGCCAATTGAGCCAGTATGACGGCCGGCCCAAGCCGGAGGCAACGCCGACAGCCGGATTCGAACCCGGTGTCTCTTGCGTTGGTGACGAGCGCAATGTCCGCTGCGCCACCCAGCTGCCGCTGGTACGGTTCATTTGAGGTGAAAGCAACCGCATGAAAAGCTGAAAAAGACCAGGAAATTGTGGACATTTCCCATATATGTTATATTATACTACCTTGTTCCTTAGACATTAAGTCGTGACCCAAAGTCTTAACCACTCAAATTAATTTCACAAATTTTCTTTCTTCATCCACGGTTAAAAACAATAATCAAAAGATAAGTGCAACAAAAGTGCAACTAGGGCTAAAAACCCAATGAAATAAAAAGGCAGATTTATCTAGTTTCGTTCCTAAATAGCGTTTCTTTATCGATGGCTTCAAGCTTGTGTATTTCCGTTTGTGGGGTGACTCTCTGGAATAGATTGGATGATGAAATTAAACTGAGTAAAAACATCATACAGTTCTAAATGAAATACAAAAGACTGATTCTTGGAAGGTTCAGTAAAGAGGAGGGAGGTTGTTATTGTCTTGTAAATAGACTGCATTTATAACTCTACAACTTTTACCGCTTTAGAACATATGCCTGATTCTCTCACACACTGACGGCAGAGGCAACCATGCGAGGTCATTGGGAGCAGTTAGCGGTCACGCTGATTTGGCAAAATGACATCCAGACATCGTTTGAAAGAACTTTTAGTCAGGGGAGTGTCATGGTTTCTCCATAGAGCTCCATTATACTTTAGTCAGGTGAGTGTCATGGTTTCTCCATAGAGCTCCATTATACTTTTAGCCAGGGGAGTGTCATGGTTTCTCCATAGAGCTCCATTATACTTTAGTCAGGTGAGTGTCATGGTTTCTCCATAGAGCTCCATTATACTTTTAGTCAGAGGATTGTCATGGTTTCTCCATAGAGCTCCATTATACTTTTAGTCAGGGGAGTGTCATGGTTTCTCCATAGAGCTCCATTATACTTTTAGTCAGGGGAGTGGCATGGTTTCTCCATAGAGCTCCATTGTACTGCAACCAGCAGCTTGTGCAGGTATTGGGCAACACAGTCACGTGATTCAGCGTGTATTGCTGATTGGCTCGAACACAGTATGTTTATAAACACGAAACCTGTCTATAGGTGAGTTTTGTGATGTTTTAAGAGGTTAAAGGTGCTATAGATAACATTCAGCCACTAGATGTCGCACTAGAGCACCAGCATGTCATTTATCCAATCAGGTGAATTCCACATGGTCGAAATGGGAAGTAGGGAGGGGATACATGCCTGCAACATGTAAACAACAACAATAATCAATAATCTTTTGGTGGGAAAAGCAATACTTTTATTCCGCACCTTTCGCTCTCCAC
>NW_028173491.1:25000-50000 GCF_963971535.1 Notolepis coatsorum
TTCTTCTCTGAGTTAATGTAGACAGATAGGAGAGAGTGACGTACACAGATAGGGGAGAGTGATGTAGACAGATATGGGAGAGTGATGTAGACAGATAGGGGAGAGTGATGTAGACAGATAGAGAGTGATGTAGACAGATAGAGAGTGGTGTAGACAGATAGGAGAGAGTGATGTAGACAGATAGAGAGTGATGTAGACAGATAGAGAGTGGTGTAGACAGATAGGAGAGAGTGATGTAGACAGATAGAGAGTGATGTAGACAGATAGGAGAGAGTGATGTAGACAGATATAGAGTGATGTAGACAGATAGGGGAGAGTGATGTAGACAGATAGGGGAGAGTGAGACAGATAGAGAGTGATGTAGACAGATAGGGGAGAGTGATGTAGACAGATAGGGGAGAGTGATGTAGACAGATAGAGAGTGATGTAGACAGATAGAGAGTGGTGTAGACAGATAGGAGAGAGTGATGTAGACAGATAGAGAGTGATGTAGACAGATAGGGGAGAGTGATGTAGACAGATAGGGGAGAGTGATGTAGACAGATAGAGAGTGATGTAGACAGATAGGGGAGAGTGATGTAGACAGATAGGGGAGAGTGATGTAGACAGATAGAGAGTGATGTAGACAGATAGAGAGTGGTGTAGACAGATAGGAGAGAGTGATGTAGACAGATAGAGAGTGATGTAGACAGATAGGGGAGAGTGATGTAGACAGATAGAGAGTGATGTAGACAGATAAGAGAGAGTGATGTAGACAGATAGATAGTGATGTAGACAGATAGGAGAGAGTGATGTAGACAGATAGAGAGTGATGTAGACAGATAGGAGAGAGTGATGTAGACAGATAGAGAGTGAATGGGGGATTGATAATTTGGTACAAATCACAACTCCACCAGTCAATACAGATTCTAAAAACCGGGAACAATCATATTTGGTTAAAACTAAATAAGGAAGTAATCCCCTCTCAAAGAGACCTATTTATCTGTGGAATATACGTACCACCCACTGGGTCTCCATATTACTCAGACGACATCTTCTCCAACCTTGAGTCAGAAATATGTCTTTATCAAAGTCAAGGTCATGTGCTTGTTTGCGGTGACTTCAATGCCCGAACGGGAACCCACCCTGATTTTACCAGTACACATGGAGACAATTTCATATCTGACCACACCATATGCAACCATGTAAACCAGTCCCCTAGAAATAACCATGACACTTCCATAAACAAAAATGGGAAGGATTTATTACAGCTGTGTAGAGGACTGAGTCTCTACCTTGTCAATGGGCGTGTGAGAGGGGACTCACAAGGAAGGTACACTTACTGCTCACCCCTTGGCAGCAGCACAGTAGATTACATGATAACAGATCTGGATCCAGTATCCTTCAGTTCATTCACAGTCAAACCTCTGACCCCACTCTCCGACCACAGTCGCATGAAAAGAACTGAGTCTCTCAAAAATCCCCCTACACAGCCCAGTAAACTACACAACATCCCCAAATACTACAGATGGTCCCAGAACAGCATGCAGGACTACCAGAGAGCCATCGCCAGTGATGAGACACAATCACTGTTAGATACGTTCCTAGCCATGCCATACTCTAACAGTGTTGAAGGAGTAAACCTAGCTGTAGAACACATAAATTATATATTTGAAAGAACTGCAACAAAGTCCAAATTAAAATTATCAGGTAACAAACAGAGAAAAACTAAAAAGGACCACTGGTTTGACAAAGAATGTAAAGCTCTTAGAACACAGCTAAGAAGAATATCAAACCAGAAACACATAAACCCACAAAATGACACCTTACGCCTCCAATACTGTGAATCATTGAAACACTACAAAAAGACCATCAGAATTAAAAGGAACAATCACGTAAATAAACAATTGTGCAAAATAGAGGACTCTCTAAGCTCTAACTCCTTCTGGGACCACTGGAACTCATTGAATAAAGAAAAGCCGGAAGAAATGGCTATCCAAGATGGGGATGTTTGGACAAACCACTTCACATCACTCTTTACAACTGTACCCCTGAATACAAAAACGGAAACCAGCCAGATATGTGAAAAATTACAAAAATGGGAAAATATCATAAAGGATAATCAAAACCCTCTAGACTTCCCAATCACAGAACAAGAGCTGAAATCAAAACTCCAGTGCCTTAAAGCTAGAAAGGCCTGTGGTACAGATGGCATAGTAAATGAAATGATTAAACACAGCTCTGAAAAATTCCAATTGGCTATTTTAAAATTATTCAATTTGACACTAAATTTAGGCTATTTTCCTGATGTCTGGAATGAAGGACTCATAACCCCAATTTTCAAGAGTGGAGATAAACATGACCCAAAAAACTATAGGGGTATCTGTGTGACGAGTAATTTGGGCAAACTTCTATGTAGTATCATCAACACCAGACTCATAGAATTCCTTACAGAACACAGCGTTCTAAGTAAAAGCCAAATCGGATTCTTACCAAATTATCGTACCTCTGACCATATATACACTCTTAAAACCCTAATTGACATTCACGTAAAACAGAACAAAAACAAAATATATTCCTGCTTTGTCGATTTTGAAAAAGCTTTTGATTCAATTTGGCACAAAGGTCTTTTCTTCAAAATTCTAGAAAGTGGTGTTGGAGGAAATACATATGACTTGATCAAATCCATTTACACAAAAAACAGATGTGCTGTTAGAATTGGCAATAAAAGAACAAATTTCTTCACCCAGGGTCGCGGAGTCCGCCAGGGGTGCAATTTAAGCCCAACATTGTTTAATATATATATAAATGAATTAGCAAAGTTATTAGAACTTTCTACTGCACCCGGTCTGACTCTGCACGATACCAATGTAAAATTACTGATGTACAGTACGCAGATGATCTGGTTCTGCTGTCAGCCACTAAAGAGGGTCTACAACAGAACCTAGACATCCTCCACCAGTTCTGCCAGACATGGTCTCTGAACGTAAACATGAAGAAGACTAATGTCATGATCTTTCAAAGGAGACACGAGTCACAGAGTTCACATAATACATTTAAATTAGGCACACACATATTAGAAAACACAAAAAGCTACCCATATTTGGGATTGAAAATAAATCATAATGGAAACTTCAATATGGCTGTGAATGAATTGAAGGAGAAGGGAAGAAGGGCTTTTTATGCCATCAAAAGGAAAATTCCAATTGACATCCCAATTAGGACCTGGCTCAAAATTCTAAATTCCGTAATAAATCCAATAATATTATATGGCAGTGAAGTGTGGGGTCCATTAACTAACCAAGATTTCCCAAAATGGGAAAAACACCCATTAGAAGTACTGCATGCAGAATTGTGCAAAAACCTACTTAAGGTCCACAGACACACTGCCAATAATGCATGCAGGGCAGAACTTGGCCAATACCCCCTAATCATTCAAATTCAAAAGCGAGCCATAAAATTTTACACACACCTCCAATCAAGTGACCCCCACTCCTACCACTACAAAGCCCTTCAGAGCCAAGAGATGAACCCAGATAAGAGTCCCCTCTGCCAGCTAGTCAGAAATCTCTGCCCACAAACGCTTCAGGACAGATACCAAGAAATCTGGCCCAACCAAATAATCTCAAAACAAAAAGAAAACTATATAGAATATTGGAACAAATCAACCAAATCTCAAAGTAAATTAGAATTCTATTTGACCCTAAACAGAGAGTACATGGTGGCAGAATACCTGACTACTGTGAATGAGATAAAATTAAGAAAAACATTGACACGGTACAGACTGTGTGGACACAGTCTAGCCATAGAAACAGGCCGTCACAGGCAAAACTGGCTGCCCAGAGAGGCCAGGCTGTGTTCACTTTGCCATCAGGGGGACATTGAGACAGAACCTCACTTCCTGCTATACTGTGAGAAATACAAGGACCTAAGAGAAGTCTTCTTTGATAAAATAAACAAAATTGATGCACAGTTTATCCATCTCCCTGATCACCAAAAGCTACTATACATGTGTGGGGAGAAAAGTCAGTGTACAGCATTAGCTGCAAAATATGTAGACGGTTGTCACAGAATAAGAGAACAAGCCCTGTAAATGTAGCTGAGTGGCCACACTTGAAAAATGACTACCCGATCGAGTGACTATTTTGTAAATTAATATGTTTCTTGTTGATTGTCCTTACTGTTATTACTAATATTATGATATTGTATTGCTTAATATATATGTTATTGTTTGTATGTTGAACTTGCTTTGGCAATAAGTATGTTAATATTTCATGCCAATAAAGCCTATTTGAATTTAATTGAATTGAGTGATGTAGACAGATAGAGAGTGACGTAGACAGATAGGAGAGAGTGACGTAGACAGATAGAGAGTGATGTAGACAGATAGAGAGTGATGTAGACAGATAGAGAGTGATGTAGACAGATAGGAGAGAGTGATGTAGACAGATAGAGAGTGATGTAGACAGATAGGAGAGAGTGATGTAGACAGATAGAGAGTGATGTAGACAGATAGGAGAGAGTGATGTAGACAGATAGAGAGTGATGTAGACAGATATGAGAGAGTGATGTAGACAGATAGAGGAGCGTGATGTAGACAGATAGATAGTGATGTAGACAGATATGAGAGAGTGATGTAGACAGATAGGAGAGAGTGATGTAGACAGATAGAGAGTGATGTAGACAGATAGGAGAGAGTGATGTAGACAGATAGAGGAGCGTGATGTAGACAGATAGAGAGTGATGTAGACAGATATGAGAGAGTGACGTAGACAGATAGGAGAGAGTGATGTAGACAGATAGAGAGTGATGTAGACAGATAGGAGAGAGTGATGTAGACAGATAGGAGAGAGTGATGTAGACAGATAGAGGAGCGTGATGTAGACAGATAGAGAGTGATGTAGACAGATATGAGAGAGTTACGTAGACAGATAGGAGAGAGTGATGTAGACAGATAGGAGAGAGTGACGTAGACAGATAGGAGAGAGTGATGTAGACAGATAGGAGAGAGTGATGTAGACAGATAGGAGAGAGTGACGTAGACAGATAGAGAGTGACGTAGACAGATAGGAGAGAGTGACGTAGATGGGTAGAGGAGAAGTGAAAGGTCTGTGAAAGTATGATGATCATTTTCCATATCAGCCACCCCCCCGCCTCCCTCCCCCCTAAGGACATATGGAACAACCATGTCCCTCTTTGAACTCCGACCCCCCGTCGTTGGAAGGGTGTTGGTTTACATGTGTGGAGCGTCCCCAGAGCACACAGTCTGTCCAGCACACAGTGAGGCAAACACAATCTAAACAAAGCAACGGTATGGAGAATAAAACACACCATGGAGACTGAGCTCAGGACCAGGAAGCCGTTTGCATCGCAGCAGCAGTTCCATGTAGAACAGGCCTCTGTGAGAGTCTTGTAGGCTCTGACCTCTCTGAACATGTGACCCCCCCCCGGTCAGTGCCATTGTTCATCAAACAGTGTTGAACTTGAGTGCTACAGTCTTGAGTGCATAGTAGTAAAGACATATTAGCATAGTAGGTAGTAGTATAGGCACACTAGATTACCTACTAGCAAAGTACATAATAGCAAATCAGAATCAGAAGGTTCCCGGTTTGATTCCGTCTCCTCCCGGCAGCGTGTGGAAATGTCCTTGAGCAAGACACTCAACCCCTAACTGCTCCCGATGGGCAGGTTGGCACCTTGCATAGTCGCCTCCGCCGTCGGTGAGTGAATGGATAAGTTGTTGAGCGATTTGGACAAAAAATGCAGTCCATTTAACGTGAAGGTTAGTAGATGCATTTATAATTCGTTTCCAATTTATATCAGATGCTGCTGTGTTTTTAAGTCAGACAGTGGAACATTGGGCAGGTTCCAGCTGTCCTGACTGTGGTGGGAACTTCATCCCACCATCATGGAGCGAGGACAGCCTGCTTTGATGCCGCCCCCCCCCCCACGGCGCTATAATTATTTTCCCTTAACATATTGAATACATAATATTATATTATTGTTCCCACCCCCCCATGTTTTTTTGTCTCTTTTATAAATAAGAACAGAAAACGAGTTGAAAAAGTGCCGCCTTGTCTCCATAGGGAACGACCACGGACCATAAAGGTAAGGTTTCCTCGACGCAGAAAGGATAGTCTGTTTACCTTTCTGACAACTCCACCCCTGCATAACTCAGAAAGACGAGCTTAAAACCCTTTCACGGCCGCACTACCAAAACGGTTAACCCTTTCACTGCGACAATACAGAAGGTTAACCCTTCCACTGCCACACGACACAGGGTTAACCTGCTGTAGTGTGGCAGTGAAAGGGTTAATTATTGGCTATTTGTTATACTCTGCATGCACCCAATTCAAAGTTACAGCCGCATTTTGACACCTGGCTGGCAGAGGTGTTTAGCAGACTGTGACGTACAGGCCTAGCTAGGAGGCGGCTCTGCGTAGGAGTGTGCTTTATGGCTGCGTTCATCAGCCGTTTCCACCGACACCGGGTGAATAAGCACCGAACATCAGCAACCGGCTTGTCTTTTACTTGGAAACCAAGTGAACCTACGAAGGCTCCAGCCAGGGGGCGCTTAAGAGATACGACCACAATCATGGCTGTTTTGAAACGCCTAGCATCACAATGTCGAGCGTCACACCCTCCCCAGTAAAATACCTGGATACCTTTTTAACACGTAACGGTAAATGGTGCATTTATATAGTGCTTTTATCCAAATGCTTTACAATTTGTTCCTCATATTTTACCCATTCACTCACACATTCACACACCGCCGACGGAGGCGACCATGCAAGGTGCCAACCTGCTCATCGGGAGCAGTTAGGGGGTTAAGTGACTTGCTCAAGGAGGAGAGGGAATCGAACCGGGAACCTCCGGGATTACCAGATGACCGCTCTACCTCCTGAGCCACTGTCGCCCTAACGGTACCATCGCTGCACGGCAAAAAAACACATTGTGTTTGTTTACACTGTTTATTTTTTTCATATTTTTCTAATTGTATTGCCTATATTTATGTCTTTCTACTATTACCCTGCCCATACCTGTACCTCCCCTCCCCCCTCCCCCATGCTGCTATGACGCCTCGAAGGGGATCACTAGAGGAATATCTTATCTTATTTTATGTCATAATACAAATGGCATTTTCAAAAGACAAAGTGAAAAACATCTGCCAATGAGGCGAGAGAATTGATCTCAAACTCAACTCAACAGTTGTGATCGAGAAGGATTGAGAAAAGGGGGCGGGCCTGATACGGGACCATTTAACTTGTTCCAGTCCAGCTCGACTTTGTTTTCACAAAATCTCTCGAAATGAGTGATAATATTTTTTTAATGAGTCACTTTCCCCCCATGGTGCAGCTGGGTGGTTGGGGGGGGGTCCTCAGGGCAGACGGTCGGTCGATCAGTCATCACGGCTTCATGAGATGACCTCTAGAGGATGATGACCTCTAGGCGTGTTGTTGAAACACAGACACCATGGACCTGTGCGGCGTCTGTGCTCGTTTGTTTTTTCGAGATAATTTAGCTTGTTCTGAGAAAGTCTTGGAAACAAGCTCATTTATATTACAGCGAGTGAAACCATGTCACCCCATTAGCAGAATCCTTTCACTTGTTTTTCAGAAAATCTGACTCTAAAAGAGTCGAGATTAAATGACCCGTTACGATTAGATTATATTTAAATGTATTGTTTTGTCACCATACGTATTAGCACAAATACAGCACAATGAAAAAGGAGTTGGCGTCTAACCAGAGTGCAAATGTAACAGTAAAGTACAATAGTAATATACAATGTACAAGTGATCAAACTGGAGTATAAATGAGTACTACTAACCAGATGTATGTACAGGGTTGTAGTATTATTATGTACAGTGTACACTACAGTGCCCCATCTTAAACTGCATCTTAAAGCAAACCAGAACTGTGATAATTTTTTTTATCTGATTTAGTTTATGTAACTTGTTTCTTGTTTTTATTGTTGTTTTTATCATTGATTGTCACAATGCTTTTACCTTAAGCAGGCTATTTATTTGAAAGATTTTAGCTGTCTCCTGTTTAGGGACTACGGGTGTAAATTAGCTCTTGCTACAACCCGGCATGTTTACATTTAGTATTTTGTACTTGATGTTCATTAACATGTGCTGTCCCTATCAAATAAACTATCAAATCAAATCAAATCATACAGGTATAAGGACGCTATGGTAGTAACAAGTCATACTGCCCAGTGGTATAACTAGTACGAGTACGTAAGAGATGTGTACAGATATAGATATAAGATGGAGATTGTTTGCCTTGTGATGCCACATCCTCCTCTCCGCTCAGCATCCCATGGGCTTAGGATTCTCCACACACCCCCCCGATCCCTGAAATGTACCCCTGGCGTGTCCCCCCTCCCCCGTAACCTCACCCCTAACCTCTACTTTCCTTGTCCCTGAAATCTATCCTCCGCCTGGCCTGACCTCCTCAGCCCTTACTGACCTGCACACACACACACGCCATCCACACACAGGCCCAAACCTGAACCCTACCCTGCAGCTCTGTGGAACCTGCTGAAACCCCCCCGCCCCCCTCACAGCCGTGACCAATGCAGAGGAGACACTGGTCTGACTGGGTGAGAGGAGCACGTCTAAACGCTCTTATTGTTGTTTAGTTTAGTTTGGTTTAGTTTAGTTTAGTTTAGTTTAGTTTAGTTTAGTTTAGATTAGTTTAGTTTAGTTTAGTTTAGTTTAGTTTAGTTTAGTTTAGTTTAGATTAGATTAGATTAGTTTAGTTTATTGTTTAGTTTAGATTAGTTTAGTTTAGTTTAGATTAGTTTAGTGTTTAGTTTATTGTTTAGTTTAGTTTAGATTAGTTTAGTTTAGATGAGTTTAGATTAGTTTAGTTTAGATTAGTTTAGTTTAGATTAGTTTAGTTTAGATTAGATTAGTTTAGTTTAGTGTTTAGTTTAGTTTAGATTAGTTTAGATTAGTTTAGTGTTTAGTTTAGTTTAGATTAGTTTAGTTTAGATTAGTTAAGTTTAGTTTAGATTAGTTTAGTCCATTACTCATACCAATCGAACACCACAGATACCACAAATTTGTCTATGAAAGAGAAACATTGGGAGGTTTTGTATCAGGTTTTTATTATCAATTACTAACGTCCTCGTATGAAACCCTTCAACTAGACACTGTCTGGAGGAGGGATATACCAGACCTGGAAAATGACTTTGATTGGCAAGGAGCCTGGGCAAATGTCCGACTTACATCAAGGAACCCGGATCATCAACAAATCAATCTGAACTATATTCACAGGACATACTTGACTCCTATAAGGCTGTGCAAAATGGGGCTTAAACAAGACTCCAAATGCTCCCAATGTACAAATGGGGACGAAGGAACATTTATGCACATGTATTGGGACTGCCCACCAGTTAAGGCATTCTGGAAAGATGTGTCCCAACAATTATCAATACTCGTATCTTGGAATATACCTGTACACCCCTCGGTATTACTATTGAATGATGTTTTTGAGTTTGCAGTGAATCCACAGCTAAAGAGATTGGTTTTATCGGGTATCACAGTAGCTAAAAAGCTGATCGCATCACGCTGGTTTCAACCGGAAAAAATGTGCCGGAGAGTTTGGTTCCTTACATATCTCGATGTGATATATCAAGAAATATCTACAGCAAGAATTCTGGGTCTCAATGAATCCAAAATGTCAATGTGGGTAGAAGTGGTGGAGAGAATAAAAGCTAGCTTATTGTGGTAGTGTCTGGTTAGGAGTGAGGGATAATGGAGGTACTATCCAAGAGGGGGTCCGGGAGGGGGGGGGGTTCGAGCTGGAGCATATGTGTGTAGGGTTTTAGAAAATAGGTATTAGGGGTATATTCTATACTAACATTTATATAATAGTAATTTCGCGGGATATACACTGTATACGGTTAAAATGTTATTATAGACTATTTTTGTTTTATCTTGTTTCTGTACTTGCATGTATTTTAACCACCTTGACTGAAAGTTTCATTATGCATTGTGTGTTGAGTACTGACTTTTAATAATTTTTGTTTTGCAATAATAAAAAAAATATATAAAAAAAAAAAAGATTAGTTTAGTTTATTGTTTAGTGTTTAGTTTAGTTTATTGTTTAGTTTAGTGTTTAGTTTAGATTAGTTTAGTTTAGTGTTTAGTTTAGATTAGTTTGGTTTAGTGTTTAGTTTAGTTTATTGTTTAGTTTAGTTTCTATTATATTATATTAGTTTAGTTTAGTGTTTAGTTTAGTGTTTAGATTATTGTTTAGTTTAGTGTTTAGTTTAGTTCAGTTTAGTGTTTTGTTTAGTTTAGATTAGTTTAGTTTAGATTAGTTTAGTTTAGATTAGTTTAGTTTAGTGTTTAGTTTCAGTTTAGATTAGTTTAGTGTTTAGTTTAGTGTTTAGTTTAGTGTTTAGTTTCAGTTTAGATTAGTTTAGTGTTTAGTTTAGTGTTTAGTTTAGATTAGTTTAGTGTTTAGTTTAGTCTAGTGTTTAGTTTAGTGTTTAGTTTAGGCCTTTGATCTTTTTCGTTTTCATTACGTTTTCATTTAAAAAAAAAAATTTCCGTAAAAACTAAAATGTCTCAAGAAATAAGTGCGTGCCACACATTTACTAAATAAATGTCTTTCCTGTTTTAGACGTCGCTCTTTTATTTTGAAAACCCCCGACCGGAAGTGTTGTCGTTGTTTTCGATAACTTGAGCTAACGTAACGTTAGTTTTCCAAAGGAGTGGAGCGAGAGACAGAGACCGTGGCTCAAACTACACTACCTGTGTTGTATTAAAGTAATTGATTGATGTTTAACTTGTCCCTGTGTCATTTCGACAAGCAAACGTTTGTTGTCTGTATTTAACGTTACCTCAGGATACCACTGTCTATTGTATTTAGTTGGTTAGCTATTTAGTTAATGTTGATAGCATTTGAATAGCATCAGTGCTAGCTGGCTGGCTACAGTTCAACACCAGCCATGGGGGTACTATTTACTAAATTATGGAGGCTTTTTAATCATCAAGGTAAGAGATGATTTGTCATGATCAACTGAAGGCGTATGCTATGGAACAATTATGTGCTTGGCTACTACTTTTTTTTTCCAGAAAAAGGCCAGCTATGTGACGCTAATCTCTAGCTAGTATCGTGTATTGCATCCTCACCTCTCTTCAGTGTGTGTGTGTGTGTGTTTGTGTCTGTCTCAGAACAGGAGATGTACTCAGCTGTTATTTAGTCTAGTATTAGTATTGGTGTTGTAGCACGCTGCCACTCAACTTATGCACTCTGTACGATGCCATTGTTGTTGTGATGTGGGAGTTTGCACACACGGGGTAAGGGAGAGGTGGGCTATCGCGTCATCGGTTCAGGAAAAGACTTGTATCGCTTGTAAAGACGGTGACGCAAGGGGGGCGTTTTCAGAATTGCGCACTCTGGAAGCCGGTTTCAGAAAATAGCGTCTTCAGGCTTCCAGAACGCAGTTCTGTGTGGATGAAAGGTGCATACGATCAAATACTTTGCCTGATACGACCGAAATCGGTTTCGTCTCGACATGACCTTAGTCTAGTATAGTGTTGAGTTTAGGCTAGTTTAGTGTTTAGTTTAGTCTAGTGTTTAGTTTAGTCCAGTTTAGTCTAATGTTTAGTTTAGTGTTTAGTTTAGATTAGATTAGTTTAGTGTTGAGTGTAGTTTACTGTTTAGTTTAGTGTTTAGTTTCAGTTTAGATTAGTTTAGTATTTAGTTTAGTTTAGATTAGTTTAGGGTTTAGTTTAGTCTAATGATTAGTTTAGTTTAGTTCAGTTTATGGTTTAGTTTAGTCCAGTCTAGTCTAATGTTTAGTTTAGTGTTTAGATTTGTTTAGTGTTTAGTTAGGTGGTGTCTAGTTTAGTGTTTAGTTTAGTTTAGTCTAGTTTTGTTTTTAGTTTAGTGTTTAGTTTAGTCTAGTTTTTAGTTTAGTCTAGTCTAGTGTTTAGTTTAGTCTAGAGTTTAGTTTAGTTAAGTTTAGTGTTGAGTTGAGTCTAGTATCACCTACAAATCCCTCCATGCCCTCGCCCCCCGGTACCTGTCTGATCTCCTCCACCAGTACACTCCATCCCGGAACCTACGATCCTCTGATCTAGGTCTCCTCTCCATCCCTCGCACCAGGTTACGGACTTTTGGGGACAGAGCCTTCAGCGTGGCGTCCCCTACCCTCTGGAACTCTCTCCCCCCCAAAATCCGCAACGCCCCAACCCTGGACACCTTCAAATCCGCTCTAAAAACACACCTCTTCACCAAGGCTTTCCCCATCAGTTAGTTTTAGATTAAATTAGGTCCATTATCCCCTACTTTCCCTCATCCCCTCTTCCCCCTCCCCCCCTACTTTCCTTGCCCTATTTTTTGTCCTGATTGTAAAGCGACCTTGGGTTCTATGAAAGGCGCTATATAAATTTGATTTATTATTATTATTATTATTAGTATTTAGTTTAGTCTAGTCTAATGTTTAGTTTAGTTTAGTTAATAGGATAGACATATTTCCATTGTGGTCCTTAAAATGTGTTGACACTGTGAAGATGGCTTAAGTCCATATGACTATCTAATTATGAACAAGCCAATGCAACTGAAAACAATAAAAGCCTACAACAATAATGATCCAATACAACAAAATAACCACATATTAAGACTGGCATTTTGTTTCTACGGGCTAACATTCCTATGTTTCTAAATTCAATCCATAAGCCAGGTTTTGACCTTAGCTTGTGTTGCGGGACAGTGTTTCTCAATCGTTTTGGTCTCAGGAACCAATAAACGGTTGTTGTTGTTGTTGTTGTTGTTGTTGTTGTTGTTGTTGTTGTTGTTGTTGTTGTTGTTGTTGTTGTTGTTGTTGTTGTTTTGCTTTTTTGTCTTCAAGTGATCATAAAGTAATACAATTGCCATCTTCTGGAACTGCTCATGAAAACCACACCAGTTTCACCAGTTTGTCGTGTTCCAGGAACACAACAAGCTTTTGGGAAAATTCACTTATTTGCCGTCTTGCCCATGGAGCCAGACAAGAAGGTATCCTTCTCATCTCTGTGCGTTCAGTACAGAGAGAGAGACCTGCAGCGTGCTAGCTAGCGTTACATAATGACTGGAAGTGGATGCGCACCAGCCTCTCCATCCAGCTGAGGGCACCACAGAGCCTGGACTCTTTTAAAGCAGGCCTGAAAACCTACCTGTTCAAAAAGGCCTTTGACTGTTAGCTTTTTATTTAAATTTTATTGCGCTTTTGTTTTTAAATTGTCTGTTTATACTATGTTTTTAATTAACTATGTTCTATTTTTATCCTATTTTTATTCTGTATTTTATTTTATTTGTTTTACTAATAACTATTTTATTTCTATTTTTTTAACTGTTTTAACCTAGCACTTTGGGATCCCAGCGAACAAAAAGTGCATTACAAATCCAATCTATTATTATTATTATTATTATTATTATTATTATTATTATTATTATTATTATTATTATTATTATTATTATTATTATTATTATTATTATTATTATTATTATTATTATTATTATTATTATTATTATTATTATTATTATTATTATTATTATTATTATTATTATTATTATTATTATTATTATTATTATTATTATTATTATTATTATTATTATTATTATTATTATTATTATTATTATTATTATTATTATTATTATTATTAGCTTACCATCAAAAGTAATGAAATACACTTTCTGAGACCAAGCAGGACCACAGTGGAATTAAGTCTTGACTTTTTTTGTGTTTCATCCTTGAAATGTTTTCTTGAATCTTGATTAAATGTCAAATAAAATCACTTTCAGAACTGTCTTGTTTACATGTTGTAACTTGTGTGTTTATCCACAAGTCTCCAGAGTGAAAAAGTCATGATATTATTGGTTGAAATTGGTTTGTGCAAAGCCTAGGTAAGCACACGTCGACTCATTTACATTTTTTTTATGATCAAATATTTATTTTTCCATTTTAAACATAAAACAAGGCAACACAATACAGTAATAATAATAACAAGACCACACAGTACCACAACAATAATAATAGCAACAATAACGACATTAGCAATAATACAAATAATAAATACAGAACATAAAAACCAACTTGTACACCGAGAGTCGGTCACCAGTCCCATAGCAAACAGCTTCCTAGGTGTGAGATACGTCCTATGAATATAATTAAAATGTATTTGCTGGTGATTATAGGGTTGCGGGAGGCCAATGTAACATTTGTCCAACACGTCATATTTTTTACAGGAAGAAAACATGATTTCATATTTTTTACAGGAAGAAAACATGATTGGATTTTGATGTAAGAATATGAAGAAATAGAATTCTTTAGACTCCCCCCCTGACACACCACAAACCGCCTCGGCTAAACCCATTATATACCATGTGTACTATTATTATTATTATTATTATTATTATTATTATTATTATTATTATTATTATTATTATTATTATTATTATTATTATTATTATTATTATTATTATTATTATTATTATTATTATTATTATTATTATTATTATTATTATTATTATTATTATTATTATTATTATTATTATTATTATTATTATTATTATTATTATTATTATTATTATTATTATTATTATTATTATTATTATTATTATTATTATTATTATTATTATTATTATTATTATTATTATTATTATTATTATTATTATTATTATTATTATTATTATTATTATTATTATTATTATTATTATTATTATTATTATTATTATTATTATTATTATTATTATTATTATTATTATTATTATTATTATTATTATTATTATTATTATTATTATTATTATTATTATTATTATTATTATTATTATTATTATTGACAGGATATACTGCCATTCTGCCATTCATATGTATGTGACAAATAAACCTCTTGATTCTGGATTCTTGTATAACTCTGGAAAGTGAAAAGATGATGTGGTTTATTATCATAACTGAATGAACAATCAGGTCCCTGGAACACTGTTTGAAGCTAGAAAGCGACCTGATGTAGACAAACCCCCAATCGCGCCCCCAAAAACCTGCATAGTGCACCTTTAAATTAAAGTAGATTATTTGAGTGCTAATGGTTCACCTACAGATGGATGACAGCTGGGTGAGACGGGAGGAGAGGGGGATGAGGAGGATGAAGAGAGGAAGAGGGGAAAGTTAGGAGAGAGAGGATCAGTTCTGAGTGATCAATCTAATGCTGAGGCTGATATTCAATCTTCTACGGTACATACCTATCTGGTTATACCAACCGGTCCTGTGTGTGTGTGTGTGTGCGTGTGTGTGTATTTGTAAAGGCAGATTAAATCAGACTGTGCAGTATGTGTATAATTTAATTGGTGGGATTCAAATTATAAATGTAAAATGTATGTGTGAGAGAGAGAGAGAGAGCGAGAGAGAGAGGAGAGAGAGAGAGAGAGAGAGGAGAGAGAGAGAAAGAGGGAGAGAGGACAGAGAGAGACAGAGATATATATATATATTATAGAGAGAGAGAGAGAGAGAGAGAGAGAGAGAGGAGAGAGAGAGAGAGAGAGAGAGAGAGAGAGAGGGAGAGAGAGAGAGAGAGAGAGAAGAGAGAGAGAGGAGAGAGAGAGAGAGAGCGAGACATTGCTTGAAGGGGATGACGTGATGCTTCTGTCTGGTACAATAAACTCCAACAAACCCAACTTCACGTGCGACAGTTCAGTGACCTCTGTGTGTATGTGTGTGTATGCGTACGGTGTGTGTGTGTATGCGTACGGTGTGTGTGTGTGTGCGTGCGTGTGTGTGTATATGTATTTCACAATGTGACACAACCCACCCTCTGTGTGTGTGTGTGTATTGTGTGAGCATGCACATGTCCATGTCTCTGTGTGTGTGTGTGCATGTACTCACTCATGTCTGTGTGTGTGTGTGTGTGTGCATGCACGCATCCATGTCTGTGTGTGTGTGTGTGTGCGAGTGTGTGCGTACTCACTCGTGTCTGTGTGCTCCATCTCGTGTGTATGTCATGAGAGCGTAATGCTCCAGAAATGCTCCACAGAAAACGTTGTTGGCCACATATTACATGGAGCTGTCATCGTGTGAAAACATGGAGGCAGAAAGAAGACTATAAAATAAATACAGCCTCTCTGGGTAACAAGCAGATGATCAGGTTTCATAATAAGCAGGTTCCTGGCCTCCCAGAGTTCCCTCTAAACCAGGGGTTCTCAAACTTTTTTATACCACGAGCCCACGAGCCCACACTTAATGTATCGCGTAATTTCAATGTGGAATTAAGGAATATCAAAATAAAAGCACACGTTGTTGAATTTGATCATGCATATTTAGCAGAACATGTAATTACAGCACTATGTTATCAATACACATTTATAAAACGAGGCATATTTAGCCAAAATATGTTGGCAGAACATAAATAATTTTTTTAATATATATATATTTTTATTACATTTTTTATTTGCCAATGCGCGACCCCACTGTCACCTACCCATGACCCCACGTTGGGTCACGACTAGGGATGCTCTATATTGGCTTTTTTACCGATACCGATATACCGATATTGTCCAACTCTTAATTTCCGATACCGATATCAACCGATACCGATATATGCAGGGTTCCCCCCCCCAAAAAATGTAATAATTTCAGGTAATTAACATTACATATCTCTTGTTGTGGAATTAACACAACATTATGCATACTTTTGACAATAAATTAAATCAAAATTTGTTCTTACTTGCTTGCCTGGGTAAATAAAGGTTATAAAAAAATTTGAAAACCGATACCAATATTTTCCGATATCACATTTTAATGCCGATATCGGCCGATAATATCGGTAGGCCGATAATATCGGACATCCCTAGTCACGACCCGTAGTTTGAGAAACGCTGCTCTAAACCGTCCACTTTACTCCCAGCGTTCCCTCTAAACCATTCACTTTACTGCAGAGTTCCCTCTAAACCATTCACTTTACTGCAGAGTTCCCTCTAAACCATTCACTTTACTGCAGAGTTCCCTCTAAAGTCTAAACCATTCACTTTACTGCAGAGTTCCCTCTAAAGTCTAAACCATTCACTTTACTGCAGCATTCCTTCTAAACCATTCACTTTACTGCAGCGTTCGCTCTAAACCACACACACACACGCACGCACGCACGCACACACACACACACACACACACCCACCCCCCCCCCCCCCCCCCACACACACACACACACACACACACAAAAGAAAGCAAGAGAGAGAGAAATAAATCGAGAGAAAGCAAGAGAGAGAGAAAGCAAGAGGGAGAAAGCAAGAGAGAGAAAGCAAGAGAGAGAGAGAGAAATAAATCGAGAGAAAGCAAGAGAGAGAGAAAGCAAAAGGGAGAAAGCAAGAGAAAGAGAGAGAGAGAGAGAGAGAGAAAGCAAGAGAGAGATAGATTGAATGATAATGGTATGTTAGTAGTGGTGTCTCTAACAGTGGAGGTTATGATCTACCGGTATGTCTGTCTCTGTTTTGATCTGGTGCAAGTCAGAACGGTCCTTTACTCAAATCCCTCATCGTGATAAAATCCCTCATTCTCTCCTCTTGATAATTATGTTGTGTAATTACAGTGTGAGTTAGATCACCTGTTTGTTTCCCTTCTGCTAGCAGTGGTGATGATGTAATGACGGTGGTGTACGAAACGCAAGGGGTACTTTCAGCTGTTTCTGCCATACGTGCTTAACCCTTTCACTACCACACTACAAAGGGTTAACGCTTTCACTACCACACTACAAAGGGTTAACCCGTTCACAACCAATTAATTGTGCAATAAAACAAGTAAACAAAGTAGGGCATATCGGTATATGTACATGAGTTATTTACAGAGCATGGTAGGACATGCTAGGTCCTGTGGTAGTGCAATACACTGTTAGCTACGGATGAGGCACTGGGTCTTTATGTACATGCTATATTATACAATCTCTAGTTATACTATACTATTCTTAAAGTGACCTTTCCTTCTGTAAAGTGACCATAAGTGTGAGCGTGTGCAGCATGAGTGAGTGTGTTTGCTCATGTTAAAGTAGCTGCTAGTGTGTGAGCGTGTACAGTGTGTGTGCTCATGTGTGCTTGTGTGTGGAGAGTTCAGTGTTCAAGGCTCTGATGGCCTGGGGGAAGAAGCTGAGGCGAAGGTTGAAGGTTGTGTGTGTAGTAGACTGAAGTGTACATGTAAAGGTTGTGTGTGTAGTAGACTGAAGTGTACATGTAAAGGTTGTGTGTGTAGTAGACTGAAGTGTACATGTAAAGGTTGTGTGTGTAGTAGACTGAAGTGTACATGTAAAGGTTGTGTGTAGTAGACTGAAGTGTACATGTAAAGGTTGTGTGTGTAGTAGACTGAAGTGTACATGTAAAAGTTGTGTGTAGTAGACTGAAGTGTACATGTAAAGGTTGTGTGTAGTAGACTGAAGTGTACATGTAAAGGTTGTGTGTAGTATACTGAAGTGTACATGTAAAGGTTGTGTGTGTAGTAGACTGAAGTTTACATGTAAAGGTTGTGTGTAGTATACTGAAGTGTACATGTAAAGGTTGTGTGTGTAGTATACTGAAGTGTACATGTAAAGGTTGTGTGTGTAGTAGACTGAAGTGTACATGTAAAGGTTGTGTGTAGTAGACTGAAGTGTACATGTAAAGGTTGTGTGTAGTAGACTGAAGTGTACATGTAAAAGGTCACTGGGGATGTTGACTTGAATGTCTCTGAGGCGTGTCGCATTAAGGGCCTGGTTTTGTTTACGATAACTCTCTCTCGTTCCTCTGAGAACAAGGGGCCCATTCCTCCTCGACGTCCTCGACCCTCAACCCTCTGTAGACCAATCAGAATACACGATGTGTCACGGGACAGCGCACAGGGCTTTATTTCAACCCTCAACCCTCTGTAGACCAATCAGAACACACGATGTGTCACGGGACAGCGCACAGGGCTTTATTTCAACCCTCAACCCTCTGTAGACCAATCAGAATACACTATGTGTCAGCGCTCAGGGCTTTATTTCAAACATGGAATGCACTGAATGGGCATCGGAAAGTCCTGATGTAGTGTGTATGGCAAGCAACAGTGTACTGATTTGACTGTAAGTAGAGAGAAAACGCTACGGTCCAACTGGTAGACTCTAGCGCAGAGAGACCAGCAAGACAACAGAACCGGTTAATGTAAGAGGAGCGGGGGGGGGGGGGGGGGGGTAGTCCAGGTGGAGGTAGAGTAGGAGCAGACAGGGTGTCCACTGTCCAGGTGGAGGTAACGTCACGGTGACCAATCGCAGCCACTCTTATTGTCTGGGACCAAATACGGCCACGCCCCATTCCCAGTAAAAAGTGGGAATCTCTAGAATGGGTTTCGGGCGACGCTGTATACGGAAGTGACGGTAGACAACACTTTCTGTTGTCAGTAGATGGCAGCATTGGTTTAAAATTAAAAGGTGAAAATGTTGAAAACTACATGAATACATTTCCCAAGATCCTTAGCACAGGTCACAGGCCACTGGGATGTGTCTATTCTTCGCCGTGATCTGAACAGCGGTAAACTATTACTGCAACCTCGGTATAGCGACCGCGAATGGTAAACTAATTATCTTAACAAAAGTGCGCTGGTAGCGTTACATATGTTGTCTAAAGGGGGACATATGGTACAATTTAAGATTTTAATGATAATCGGCATATAAAGGACAAGATAAAGCATCGTTAATTTGTAAGAAACCTCAATGAAAACGGTAATATTCGCTGTTGTTATGAAAATGTGCTGGAATCCTATAAAAATGTGGACGCATTTGGTCTACGTTCCGTTAGAGTAGCACCAGACAGGGTGTCCAGGTGGAGGTAGAGGAGCAGCAGACAGGGTGTCCAGGTGGAGGTAGAGGAGGACCAGACAGGGTGTCCAGGTGGAGGTAGAGGAGGAGCAGACAGGGTGTCCAGGTGGAGGTAGAGGAGGAGCAGACAGGGTGTCCAGGTGGAGGTAGAGGAGGAGCAGACAGGGTGTCCAGGTGGAGGTAGAGGAGGAGCAGACAGGGTGTCCAGGTGGAGGTAGAGGAGCAGCAGACAGGGTGTCCAGGTGGAGGTAGAGGAGGAGCAGACAGGGTGTCCAGGTGGAGGTAGAGAGGAGGACCAGACAGGGTGTCCAGGTGGAGGTAGAGGAGGAGCAGACAGGGTGTCCAGGTGGAGGTAGAGGAGGAGCAGACAGGGTGTCCAGGTGGAGGTAGAGGAGCACCAGACAGGGTGTCCAGGTGGAGGTAGAGGAGGAGCAGACAGGGTGTCCAGGTGGAGGTAGAGGAGGAGCAGACAGGGTGTCCAGGTGGAGGTAGAGGAGGAGCAGACAGGGTGTCCAGGTGGAGGTAGAGGAGCACCAGACAGGGTGTCCAGGTGGAGGTAGAGGAGGAGCAGACAGGGTGTCCAGGTGGAGGTAGAGGAGGAGCAGACAGGGTGTCCAGGTGGAGTTCAAGTTTCAAGTTTCTTTAATAGTTGTCATACAGAAGTACAGAATACTTTTGTACAAAATGCTTCTTACTGTTGCGCTCCAGAGACTGTGCATGACAAGATAAGTATGAAATAAAAACATAGTAAAAATTAGAAGTAAAAAAAGAGGTCACAGTGTTCAGTTTAGACATATGTACAATGTTCGTAGACGTAGTTACCATACAATATACAATACTGTGCAGTGTACTAATATACAATACTATATAGTGCAAGGCATAAATGGACGAGGTGCAGTTTAGGTACAATTCACAGTAGGTGTACGAGTTGTAGTGCAAATCCTTTATCAATAAATATAAAGTGTAAGTGTGTTTGTGTGATCTAAAGTGTGGAGAGTGGGTGCTGCAGTGTGTTGTTTGTTTGAGTGAGTGTGTGCGTGTGGGTGTGTGTGCTGTGTGCATTTGATGGTTGTTGCATAGTGATTATTGTTCGTTTAGCGATTATTGTTCGTTTAGCAGCCTGATGGCCTGGGGATAGAAGCTCCTTCTGAGTCTTTCTGTGCTCGCCATAAGACTCCGGTATCGCTTGCCTGACGGCAGCAGTTCAAAGAGGCAGTTGTTCGGGTGGCTCGAGTCCTTAATAATTCTCTTAGCCTTCCCCTTGCACCGCTTGTTGTAAATGTTCTGGAGGGTGGGAAGCCCCCCTCTAATTGTGCGTTCGGCTGAACGTGTCACTCTTTGTAGTCTGCTACGGTCTTGTGCAGTGCTATTCCCAAACCAGGAGGTGATGTTGCCGGTCAGGATGCTCTCTATTGTACATGAGTAGAAGTTCCTAAGGATCTTCTGACTGACTTGGAACTTCCTTAGGCGCCTGAGGAAGTAGAGGCGTTGTCGTGCCTTCTTCACAACACTGTCAATGTGTGTGGTCCATGTCAAGTCCTCGGATATGTGGGCTCCGAGGTACTTGAAACTGTTCACTCTCTCAACTGGTGCCCCGTCGATGCTGAGGGGGCTGTAGTCCTTGACCCCCGACCTCCTGAAGTCCACAATCATCTCTTTTGTTTTGCTGACGTTCAGGGAGAGGCAGTTCTCCTGACACCACTGTGACAGGTTCTCTACCTCTTCCAGGTAGGCCCTTTCGTCGTTGGCAGAGATCAGGCCCACCACTACTGTGTCATCAGCAAATTTGATGATGGTGTTGTTGTTCCGCTGTGCTACGCAGTCATGTGTGTACAGGGAGTAGAGGAGGGGGCTCAGAACACAGCCCTGGGGGGCCCCTATGTTGAGCGTGATGGATGAGGAGGTGCAGTTGCCGGCTCTTACCACCTGGGGTCTGCCCGTCAGGAAGTCCAGGACCCACTGGCACAGGTCATAGTTCAAGCCCAGGTCCCTGAGCTTGGCTATGAGTTTGGAGGGGACTATGGTATTGAATGCTGAGCTGTAGTCGATGAACAGCATTCTCACATAGTTCCCCTGCCTCTTGTCCAGATGTGATGCTGCTGTGTGCAGCACATGGGCTATGGCGTCCTCCGTGGACCTGTTGGGGCGATATGCAAATTGCAGAGGGTCCAGGTTGATGGGGAGGGAGGAACAGATGTAGCCCTTCACTAGCTTCTCAAAGCACTTCATGGCTATGGAGGTGAGGGCTACAGGGCGGTAGTCGTTGAGGCAAGCGGGCGTAGATTTTTTGGGTACAGGGATGATGGTGGACTTCTTCAGACAGGTGGGGATGACGGCCTGTTCCAAGGACAGGTTGAAGATGTCAGTGAATACCGGGGCCAGTTGGTCGGCACAGACTTTTAGGACGCGGCCGGGGATGCCGTCCGGTCCTGCTGCCTTCCTGATATCCACTTTTTTAAAGATCCGTCTCACCTCATGCTCTGTTACCCTGAACACTGAGTCTCCATCAGCAGACCCCCCCCCCCATTGCCGTGGTTTGTAGGCTGGTGTTGTTATTCACAGCCTCAAACCTCGCATAGAAGGAGTTGAGATCATTTGCTAAGGAGATGTCACTGTTCAGTTTGAGGGGGGTTCCTTTGTAGTCTGTCATTGTTCTGAGGCCCTGCCACATGCCTCTAGAGTCAGCCTGTTCAAACTGAAGTTCAACTTTATCCCTGTAACGCCGTTTTGCCTCTATAGGCAGAGGAGCACCAGACAGGGTGTCCAGGTGGAGGTAGAGGAGGAGCAGACAGGGTGTCCAGTAGGGCTGGGCGATTCATCGATTTGATCGATTAATTCAAATGAATGATTTAGGACAATTTTGAAAGATTATAATCGATTTCCAAAAAAATAATTTTTTTTTTTTTTTCAAGAGTCACCTTTTATTTGACAAAGTGATGTTTGGTGAAAGTTAGGTTTGCACTTTATTAATCCCAATAGGGAAATTCATTCTTGTTTGATGATCAAGAGGCACCTTTTATTTGTTTTAAGTGAAGTTTGGTGAAAAAGCAAGTTATTGCACTAGTAATCCCAATAGGGACATTAATCTTTGTTTGATCAAGAGTAACCTTTTATATAATTTATACAGTATATATATTTTTAAGTGAAGATTGGTGAAAGTTAGGTTTGCACTTCAATCCCAATGGAAATTCATCTTGTTTGAATTTTGTTTGTGTCAAATAAAACCAAAGGTTATTTGAATGATTTCCTTGGCGTTTCTAGTTTTCAAGAAAAAAAAAATTGATTAAAATCGTAAATCGGATTTTTTTTTTTAAATAATCAGAGATTTAATTTTTAGGCCATATCGCCCAGCCCTAGCGCCAGGTGGAGGTAGAGGAGCACCAGACAGGGTGTCCAGGTGGAGGTAGAGGAGGAGCAGACAGGGTGTCCAGGTGGAGGTAGAGGAGGAGCAGACAGGGTGTCCAGGTGGAGGTAGAGGAGGACCAGACAGGGTGTCCAGGTGGAGGTAGAGGAGGACCAGACAGGGTGTCCAGGTGGAGGTAGAGGAGGACCAGACAGGGTGTCCAGGTGGAGGTAGAGGAGCACCAGACAGGGTGTCCAGGTGGAGGTAGAGGAGGAGCAGACAGGGTGTCCAGGTGGAGGTAGAGGAGGACCAGACAGGGTGTCCAGGTGGAGGTAGAGGAGCACCAGACAGGGTGTCCAGGTGGAGGTAGAGGAGCACCAGACAGGGTGTCCAGGTGGAGGTAGAGGAGGAGCAGACAGGGTGTCCAGGTGGAGGTAGAGGAGCACCAGACAGGGTGTCCAGGTGGAGGTAGAGGAGGAGCAGACAGGGTGTCCAGGTGGAGGTAGAGGAGGACCAGACAGGGTGTCCAGGTGGAGGTAGAGGAGCACCAGACAGGGTGTCCAGGTGGAGGTAGAGGAGGAGCAGACAGGGTGTCCAGGTGGAGGTAGAGGAGCACCAGACAGGGTGTCCAGGTGGAGGTAGAGGAGGAGCAGACAGGGTGTCCAGGTGGAGGTAGAGGAGGAGCAGACAGGGTGTCCAGGTGGAGGTAGAGGAGGAGCAGACAGAGTGTCCAGGTGGAGGTAGAGGAGGAGCAGACAGGGTGTCCAGGTGGAGGTAGAGGAGGAGCAGACAGGGTGTCCAGGTGGAGGTAGAGGAGGAGCAGACAGGGTGTCCAGGTGGAGGTAGAGGAGCACCAGACAGGGTGTCCAGGTGGAGGTAGAGGAGCACCAGACAGGGTGTCCAGGTGGAGGTAGAGGAGGAGCAGACAGGGTGTCCAGGTGGAGGTAGAGGAGGAGCAGACAGGGTGTCCAGGTGGAGGTAGAGGAGCACCAGACAGGGTGTCCAGGTGGAGGTAGAGGAGGAGCAGACAGGGTGTCCAGGTGGAGGTAGAGGAGGAGCAGACAGGGTGTCCAGGTGGAGGTAGAGGAGGAGCAGACAGGGTGTCCAGGTGGAGGTAGAGGAGGAGCAGACAGGGTGTCCAGGTGGAGGTAGAGGAGGAGCAGACAGGGTGTCCAGGTGGAGGTAGAGGAGGAGCAGACAGGGTGTCCAGGTGGAGGTAGAGGAGGAGCAGACAGGGTGTCCAGGTGGAGGTAGAGGAGCACCAGACAGGGTGTCCAGGTGGAGGTCTCTTTCAACCAAGAGAAGGAAAGTATAATTTAAGAGGGTTGTGTATATTCTTAAAACATGTAAAAAGGTAAGAACTAATGTAAAAGCTAGATGTGTTTCAATTTTGGGAGTTAAATTGTGGAATAGCCTTAGTGACGGGTTGAAGTTGTGTACTGCTCAGGGGAGATTTAAAAAGGCCCTAAAGGATACAACAATTCAGGAGTACAGTTTTGAGTAAAACATACAAAAAAATGTTTCCTTTAAAAAAATATTTATCTTGCAGCATATTTTAAGTTTTTCTTTCTTGTATTAAAGTATATTTAGTTTTTAAGAATTGTAAAGGATAAAAAAAATAAGCATGCAGCTTCAGCCTATTCCTTTTTTCGGTCATTGAGTTTGGATTTTGTGTGTGAGCTTACTTTGAATATGTAGACATTTGTGATATCTTTAAAAAAATATTTGAAAGTCCACACAAGTGTGTTTTTGATTGATCTGTAAACAAAGACAGAAAATAAACTAATCATCATCATCATCATCATCATCATCATCATCATCATCATCATCATCATCATCATCATCATCATCAGGTAGAGTAGCACCAGAC